>NW_028080428.1:0-135348 GCF_014824575.4 Sturnira hondurensis | reverse complement strand
CCCCCCCCCCCCCCCCCCCCGCGTCTCCCAGACACACTCTGGGTGACGCTGCCACCGCCATTTTGTGTAGGTGGCTGTAGGCTGTGACTGGAGCTAGAGTCCCGGCGGGGCACCTCTCCTGCTGCCAGCTCATCCTGTGGCCGGAGGGCATCTTTGCTCCCGAGTGCCTGCACCTATGGGAGCCTGGCTCGGGGCCCAGCGTGGGCGGCCAGATGAGCCCTGACTCACCCCGTCCCTGAGGCCGCTCCGCCGGACTCCAGTCTCTTGGGCTGGGACCAGCGCCTGGGGTGGGTGGGCTGGGGGGCAGCTGGGGCTTCCTTTGTTCAGTGGCTGCCTGTGACCGGACTCATGGAGCTCCCAGCTGGCAAGGGTCCCCTTGGTCCCTGAGGACGGATTTAGACAGAGTGTCCCAGAGTCATCATGGCCACCATCCCTGCCTGCAGGCCTGCCCGTTGCCACCCTCAGAGCTGATGTGACAGGGTGTGGGGAAGGAGGTCCAGGTCCGGGCCCACGCCCAGGGACAGTCGCTTCATTACTGGGTATGGGACTGGGGCCAGGGGGCCACTGAATGCCGGCTGCTCTGTCTGCGTAGTGACAGCCCCTCCTGAAGCCGGTGTGAAGGCCCTCACTCGGCTGTGTGTGTCGGGGGGCTCCTGTGCCCGGATCTTAAGGGGCTTGACAGGGGGTCACCCAGCGGGGAGGATTCGGATCCAGGAGTCAGCGCTGAGCTGGGCCTCCTCTAAGCTGCCTCTGTGCTTCCAGGCTGGCGAGTTACAAGTGAAGGGAACTGATGACAGCGAGGGTCAGGGTTTTGGTCTGGCCCAGGGACCAGGACACCAGCCATTGCTTTCGTGGTCACTGGTTGGGATTCGGCAAGCTGTTGTTGAGTGCGGGCATGAGTGTGAACTTTTCCCTAGGCTGTGTGACCGAGATTCCCCACGGAGAGACTGAGGAGAGGACAGGAAGGAGGGGCGGGCTCCTGGCAAGGCATTCGCTCCTGAACTGAGTCCTGCAAAAGGTCAGTAGGCGGGAAGGTGACGAGCGAGGTGGAGGTGATGGGGTGGGGAGGGTGGAGACCCCTGGGTGGCATCGGGAAGCTGGGCATGGGTGAGTGGGAGCAACGTGGGGCTGGTGACCTGTGAGGCCGGTTGCATCCCCCGTCCACTTTCCATCTTCTTCGTTGTGCCTTGGAGCATCTCTGCCGAGGGAGTGGGTGCCTTGGAGAGGCACCCGAGATCCATCCCCAGCCTTTTCATCCTCTTATCTGTGTGCCTTGTGCCCTGCTGTCTTGAACTCATCCCCTTCCCTCGTTCCAGATGGAGAAGGAGGAGGAGACAACGCGGGAGCTGCTGCTGCCCAACTGGCAGGGCAGTAGCTCCTCCCACGGACTGACCATCGCCCAGAGGGAAGATGGCGTCTTTGTGCAGGAGGTCATGCAGAATTCCCCTGCGGCCCGCACTGGGGTGGTCAAGGAGGGTGAGTCATCACAGGGTGTTGCCTGGGGGCTGGGTTGGGGTGGGTGAGGGTGGCAGAGGGCAAGCAAAAGTGGACAGGTGGCTGTGGAGAGGCCAATCTCAGTGCTATCAGGATGGTCGGTACCCAGACCCTACCCTCTCTTGTCCACTCAGTGTCTGCCACTTGCTCAGGATCCCTAGGAGAGGTGGTCATGTGGGGAGGAAGCTGGAGACAGTCCTCAGTTCTGACTGCACCATTCACGAGCTCTTGCTACTTTGGGAAAATTAGTTGACCTTTCTAAGCCTCAGTTTCCTCATCTGTATAATGGGTGCCACCACGCCTGCCTTGTAGAATGGTCATGATATGCATTAAATGCAATTCTGTTGGAGCACCGAGCACACAGTGTTTGTGTGTCCTTTCCCTGAGACCGCTTCTTGTTCCTCCCTGCTCAGGGGACCAGATTGTGGGTGCCACCATCTACTTCGACAACCTGCAGTCTGGAGAGGTGTCGCAGCTGCTGAGTTGCATGGGGCACCACACCGTGGGTCTGAAGCTGCACCGTAAGGGGGACCGCTCCCCTGAGCCTGGCCAGACCTGGACGCACGAGGTCTTCAGCTCGCGCTCTTCGGAAGTGGTTCTGGTGAGTCCCTTGCCAGCCTGTCTGCGTCCTGAGCTCCCCCCGACCGCACTGACCTGCTGGCCCCACTTCCTGAGCTTTCTGTCTGCCTCCCGGACCTCTCCTGTCCCTCCTTCTCCTAATTTCACCCCTCCGCACTTTTGGTTGAGTCAGCCAGGTTGTTCCTATTCCCGGGTGGCTGATGCTGTCCCTCAAGCTCAGTCTCCACAGCGAGGGCCCTGGCTCGCGCTGTCTGGTCCTAGATGCTGCTTTGCCGGAACCTTTGAAATGATTTCACAGGTGCCCAACTCGTCTGGACTCACCTGTGAGTTAGAGGCTGGGCCCCAAAGTGCCCGAGGGACATCTCCCTGCTCCTTCTGATGGCTTCTTTCTGTAACAGATAATGGGGCTCAAAGGGAAAGCGTTTGCCCAAGCATGGCCACTCTCACCCCAGTGTTCCCGGGCTCCCCACTTAAATAATCAGGCCAGGGAGTTGAGAGCCTCAGGGTCAAGTCAGTGCAAAGCTGGTTGCTCACAGGCGTGCCCAGTACTTGACTGGCGATTTGAGTCTAGAATCGATGGTAAATCCTTTACCCACACTGCGCCATCCAGGAGTCTACACCCTTCTTCTCCCCAAGGCTTTTGCTTCCCTGAGTTTCCCCAAATAATTCCTGTTTTCCTCCTGCAATATGGTTGTCAGCCCCCCTCACCGGCCCTCTGTGCTCTGCCCTGGGAGGCTCCACGGACGGCTGTTATGGTCCCAGCTTCTCTGGGAGACAGGCTGGGCTGCGGCCGGCGTCTGTAACCCAGGCAGACTCAGCTGCAACCTCTGCTGGGCGTGTCTCTCTGCAGAGCGGGGATGATGAGGAGTACCAGCGCATCTATGACACAAAGATCAAGCCTCGGCTGAAGTCGGAGGACGGAGTGGAAGGGGAGACCCAGAGCCGCACCATCACGGTGACTAGAAGGGTCACGGCCTACACTGTGGATGTGACGGGCCGGGAAGGAGCCAAGGACATCGACATCAGCAGCCCTGAGTTCAAGATCAAGATTCCACGGCACGAGCTGACCGAGATTTCCACTGTGGATGTGCAGAGCCAGCCTGGAAAGACAGTGATCAGGCTGCCCTCGGGCTTGGGAGAAGCGTCTTCAACCACAGGCTCTGCTGTGGACATTCACGCGGGTTCCATTTCCACTTCCGGACCGGAGCTCCAAGGTGCCAGCCACCCGAAACTCCAGGTCACCGTGCCTGGCATAAAGGTGGGAAGCCAAGATGTCAATGTCGGTCCAAAGGGCTTAGACTTGGGTGGCAAAGGGGGAGTCCAAGTTCCAGAAGTGGGCATTTCATCTGCTTTTAGGGGTGGGGCAGTAGAGGTACAGGGCCCATCTCTTGAGAATGACAATAATGGAAAAATTAAAATTCCCACCATGAAGGTGCCAAAATTTGAGGTCTCCACAGGGCCTGAGGGCCAGTTTCCAGAGACAGGGTTTAGTGTTTCTGCACCTGAATTCTCTGCGGGGCACAAGGACAGCAAGCCAGGCGTGACCACGGGTGGGAACATCCCAACCCCTCAGCTAGAAGTCAGTGCTCCCCGTGCCAGTGTTGAGGGGAAGCTGAAGGGCCCCCAGATTACCGGACCATCACTTGAGGGAGACCTAAGCCTGAAAGGTGCCAAGCCACAGGGGAGTATAGGGATGAATATCTCTGCTCCAAAAGTCAAGGGCAGCATCACTGGCCCCGGTGTGGAAGTTCAAGGCCCTGATGTTGGTGTGCAGGGGCCTGGAGGCAAACTGAATATGCCCAAGATGAAAGTCCCCAAATTCTCTGTATCGGGTTCTAAGGGAGAAGGAGCTGGAATTGATGTGATACTACCCACAGGTGAAATCACTCTTCCTGGGGTCTCTGGGCATGTCAGCCTGCCTAAGGTTGCTGCGGGGGGGCTGGAAGGGAAGATAAAGGGTACTAAAGTCAAGAATCCTGAAATGGTTATTCAGAAACCTAAAATCTCCTTGCAGGAGGTGGATCTGACCCTTGGGTCCTCCAGACTGAAAGGAGATACTAAACTTCCCACTCAGGAGGTGCAAAGTGATGTTAAGGGCCCTCAAGTGGCCGTTAAAGGCTCCAAAGTGGACATAAAGACACCCAGCCTAGAGGGGACCCTGGCAGGACCCAAGCTGAGTGGTTCTCCTGGGAAAGCCGGGACCTGCAGCATCTCTATGGCAGATGTAGACCTCACGGTGGGTGCACCTAAAGTGAAAGGGAGTGCAGAGGTCACACTCCCAAAAGTGGAAGGGAAAGTCAAAGTCCCTGAGGTTGATGTCAGAGGCCCCAAAGTGGATGTCACTGCCCCAGACGTGGATCTTCATGGCCCAGAGTGGAACCTGAAAATGCCCAAGATGAAAATGCCCAAGTTCGGCACTCCCGGAGTCAAAGGGGAAGGTCCGGACGTAGACGTGAATCTACCCAAAGGACATGTCAGTATTACAGGGCCCAAGGTCAACATGGAAGTCCCAGATGTCAACATAGGAGGCCGGGGGGGTGAACTTAAAGGCCCTGATGTTAAGTTGCCTGAAGTGAGTGTCAAGACACCAAAGATCTCCATGCCTGATGTAGAGCTACATGTTAAAGGCACAAAGATGAAAGGAGAGTATGACGTCACGGCACCAAAACTGGAAGGGGAACTGAAAGGCCCCCAGGCGAACATTGATGCTCCAGATGTGGATGTTCACGGCCCCGACTGGCATCTGAAGATGCCCAAGATGAAAATGCCCAAGTTCGGTGTGCCAGGGCTCAAAGCAGGGGGCCCAGATGTGGACGTGGACCTGCCCAAGGCTGATGTGGACATTTCTGGGCCCAAGGTAGATGTTAGTGCTCCGGATGTGAGAATTGAGGGACCAGAGGGAAAATTGAAAGGACCCAAATTTAAGATGCCTGAGATGAACATCAAAGCCCCCAAGATCTCCATGCCAGATGTGGATTTACATCTGAAAGGCCCGAGTGTAAAGGGAGACTATGATGTCACAGCCCCAAAGATTGAAGGTGAGGTGAAAGTTTCCGATGTTGAACTCAAAAGTGCCAAAGTGGACATCGATGTCCCAGATGTGGACGTTCATGGCCCAGACTGGAACCTGAAGATGCCCAAGATGAAAATGCCCAAGTTCAGCATGCCTGGCTTCAAAGCAGAAGGCCCGGAAGTGGATGTGAACCTGCCCAAGGCCGACATTGACATCTCTGGACCCAAGGTTAACATTGAAGCCCCAGATGTGAGCTTGGAGGGACCAGAAGGGAAGCTGAAGGGTCCCAAGTTTAAGATGCCTGAGATGAATATCAAGGCCCCAAAGATCTCCATGCCTGATGTGGACTTGCATATGAAAGGTCCCAAGGTAAAGGGAGAATATGATGTCACAGTGCCAAAGCTGGAAGGGGACCTGAAAGGGCCAAAAGTAGATGTCAGTGCCCCAGATGTTGAAGTTCATGGTCCTGATTGGAACCTAAAGATGCCCAAGATGAAAATGCCCAAATTTACCATGCCTAGTCTCAAAGGAGAGGGCCCAGAACTTGATGTGAACCTGCCCAAGCCTGATGTGGACCTTTCTGCACCCAAGGTAGATGTTAGTGCTCCAGACCTGAGCCTTGAAGGACCTGAAGGGAAGTTGAAAGGCCCCAAGTTTAAGATGCCTGAGATGCACTTCAAAGCTCCTAAGATGACTCTGCCTGATGTTGACCTTGATCTTAAAGGACCCAAAATGAAAGGAAATCTAGATATGTCTGCACCAAAAATAGAAGGTGAGGTGAAAGTTCCAGACGTGGAAATCAAAGGCCCCAAGGTAGATATGAAAGCACCAGATGTGGAAGTACAAGGAGACTGGGGCCTGAAGATGCCCAAGATGAAAATGCCCAAGTTCAGCATGCCTGGCTTCAAAGCAGAGGGCCCAGAAGTGGATGTGAACCTTCCCAAGGCCGACATTGACATCTCCGGACCCAAGGTTGATATTGAAGCCCCAGATGTGAGCCTGGAGGGACCAGAAGGGAAGCTGAAGGGTCCCAAGTTTAAGATGCCTGATATGCATTTCAAGACCCCCAAGATCTCCATGCCTGATGTGAACCTAAACTTGAAGGGACCAAAACTAAAGGGAGATGCAGATGTGTCTTTGCCTGATGTAGAAGGTGAAATAAAAGTGCCAGATGTCAACCTTAAAGGACCCAAGGTTGATGTCAGTGCCCCAGATGTAGATGTTCATGGCCCAGACTGGCACCTGAAGATGCCCAAGGTGAAAATGCCCAAGTTCAGCATGCCTGGCTTCAAAGGAGAAGGCCCAGAAGTGGATGTGAACCTGCCCAAGGCCGACATTGATGTCTCAGGACCCAAGGTGGATGTGGAAGTTCCAGATGTGCACATTGAAGGTCCAGATGCAAAACTAAAGGGTCCTAAATTTAAAATGCCAGAAATGAATATAAAGCCTCAGAAGATACCCATGCCAGATGTTGGTTTGCATTTGAAAGGTCCTAAAATGAAAGGAGATTTTGATGTTACAGTCCCGAAAGTAGAAGGAGAGATAAAAGCTCCTGATATTGACATTAAAGGACCCAAAGTGGATGTCAGTGCACCAGACGTGGGGGTTCATGGCCCAGACTGGCACCTGAAGATGCCCAAAGTGAAAATGCCCAAGTTCAGCATGCCTGGCTTCAAAGGAGAGGGCCCAGAAGTGGATGTGAACCTTCCCAAGGCTGACGTTAGTGTCTCTGGACCCAAGGTGGACATTAATGCCCCAGATGTGACTCTTGAAGGTCCAGAGGGGAAGCTAAAGGGTCCCAAGTTCAAAATGCCAAGCATGAATATACAGACACACAAAATTTCTATGCCTGATGTTGGACTTAATCTGAAAGCCCCTAAACTGAAGACTGATGTAGATGCTTCCCTTCCTAAAGTGGAAGGAGACCTAAAATTTCCTGAAATAGATGTGAAAGCTCCTCAGGTAGATGTGGATGTTGGTGATATCGATATTGAATGTCCTGAAGGAAAGATGAAAGGCCCTAAATTTAAGATGCCTGAGATGCACTTCAAGACCCCCAAGATCTCCATGCCTGATGTGCATTTGAAAGGCCCCAAAGTCAAAGGGGATGTGGATGTGTCTGTGCCCAAGATAGAAGGTGAAATGAAAGTGCCAGATGTGGACATCAAAGGACCCAAAGTGGACGTTGATGTCCCAGATGTGGACGTCCATGGCCCAGACTGGCACCTGAAGATGCCCAAGATGAAAATGCCCAAGTTCAGCATGCCTGGCTTCAAAGGAGAGGGCCCAGAAGTGGATGTGAACCTGCCAAAGGCTGACATTAACATTTCTGGCCCCAAAGTGGACGTTGATGCTCCTGATTTGGATATTGAGGGACCAGAAGGAAAATTAAAAGGCTCTAAATTTAAGATGCCTAAGCTGAATATCAAAACTTCCAAGATATCCATGCCAAATGTGGACTTGAATTTGAAGGGACCCAAACTGAAAGGTGAGATAGATGCTTCTATGCCAGAACTAGGAGGTGATATCAGAGGCCCCAGCGTGGATGTGGAGGTGCCTGACGTCGATCTGGAATGTCCTGATGCAAAGTTGAAGGGCCCTAAGTTTAAGATGCCTGACATGCATTTCAAGACCCCCAAGATCTCCATGCCTGATGTACACTTGAAAGGCCCCAAAGTCAAAGGGGATGTGGATGTGTCTGTGCCAAGATTGGAGGGAGATTTGAAGGGCCCCAGCGTGGATGTGGAGGTGCCTGATGTCGATCTGGAATGTCCTGATGCAAAGTTGAAAGGTCCCAAGTTTAAGATGCCTGAGATGCATTTCAAGACCCCCAAGATCTCCATGCCTGATGTACACTTGAAAGGCCCCAAAGTCAAAGGGGATGTGGATGTGTCTGTGCCCAAGATAGAAGGTGAAATGAAAGTGCCAGATGTGGACATCAAAGGACCCAAAGTGGACATTGATGTCCCAGATGTGGACGTTCATGGCCCAGACTGGAACCTGAAGATGCCCAAGATGAAAATGCCCAAGTTCAGCATGCCTGGCTTCAAAGCAGAAGGCCCGGAAGTGGATGTGAACCTGCCCAAGGCCGACATTGACATCTCTGGACCCAAGGTTGACATTGAAGCTCCAGATGTGAACATTGAGGGTCCAGAAGGGAAACTGAAAGGCCCTAAGTTCAAGATGCCAGAAATGCACTTTCATGCTCCCAAGATCTCCATGCCTGATGTTGACTTCAACTTAAAGGGGCCTAAAATGAAAGGAGACTTTGATGTTTCTGCCCCAAAGATGGAAGGAGAGTTAAAGGGTCCAGAATTGGATGTCAAGGGCCCCAAATTGGATGTTGAAGTGCCAGACGTAGCTGTGGAAGGCCCAGATGGAAAATGGAAAAGTCCTAAATTTAAGATGCCAGATATGCATTTTAAAGCTCCTAAAATCTCCATGCCTGACATCAATCTACACTTAAAAAGCCCGAAGATCAAAGGAGAGGTGGATGTAGATGTTCCCAAATTGGAAGGTGACCTCAAAGGTGACATCAGTGGGCCAGATATCGACATCGAAGGACCAGAG
The DNA here is from genome assembly GCF_014824575.4 of Sturnira hondurensis. Classification (NCBI taxonomy): domain Eukaryota; kingdom Metazoa; phylum Chordata; class Mammalia; order Chiroptera; family Phyllostomidae; genus Sturnira; species Sturnira hondurensis. Next base: position 126,692 of record NW_028080428.1, on the reverse strand, counting down.
GGCAAATTGAAAGGCCCCAAGTTCAAGATGCCTGACATGCATTTCAAAGCCCCAAATATTTCTATGCCTGATGTGGACCTGAATCTGAAAGGACCTAAAATCAAGGGGGATGTTGATGTGTCTGTGCCTGAGGTAGAAGGTAAAGTACCAGATGTGAACATCAAGGGCCCCAAAGTAGACATAAGTGCTCCTGAAGTTCATGGACCAGACTGGCACCTGAAGATGCCCAAGATGAAAATGCCAAAGTTTAGCATGCCTGGCTTCAAAGCAGAGGGTCCAGAAATGGATGTGAACCTGCCCAAGGCCGACATTGATGTCTCAGTGCCCAAAGTGGACATTGAAGGTCCTGATGTAAACATTGAAGGGCCAGAAGGAAAGTTGAAAGGTCCTAAATTCAAGATGCCCGAGATGAACATCAAAGCCCCCAAGATCTCCATGCCTGACATTGATTTGCATCTGAAAGGCCCGAAAGTAAAGGGCGATGTGGACGTTTCTCTGCCTAAAGTTGAAGTCCCTGAAGTTGACATAAAGGGCCCCAAAGTGGACATTGATGCACCAGATGTAGATGTTCATGGCCCAGATTGGCATCTGAAGATGCCCAAGGTGAAAATGCCCAAGTTCAGCATGCCAGGTTTCAAAGGAGAGGGCCCAGAAGTGGATGTGAACCTACCCAAGGCTGACATTGATGTCTCAGGACCCCAAGTGGACATTGAAGGTCCTGATGTGAATATTGAAGGACCAGAAGGAAAGTGGAAAAGTCCAAAGTTTAAGATACCTGAAATGCATTTTAAGACTCCAAAGTTATCCATGCCAGATATTGATCTTAATCTAACAGGTCCAAAAATGAAAGGAGGCATGGAAGTCACAGGTCCCAAGGTAGAAGGAGATCTGAAAGGCCCTGAAGTTGACCTCAAGGGCCCCAAAGTGGACATTGATGTCCCAGATGTGGATGTTCATGGCCCAGACTGGCACTTGAAGATGCCCAAGATGAAAATGCCCAAGTTCAGCATGCCTGGCTTCAAAGCAGAGGGCCCAGAAATGGATGTGAACCTTCCCAAAGCTGACATTGATGTTACTGGGCCAAAGGTAGACATTGAGGGTCCTGATGTAAACATTGAAGGACCAGAAGGAAAATTGAAAGGTCCCAAATTTAAGATGCCCGAGATGAACATCAAAGCCCCCAAGATCTCCATGCCTGACATTGATTTGCATCTGAAAGGCCCGAAAGTAAAGGGTGATGTGGATGTTTCTCTGCCTAAGGTTGAAGGTGACCTGAAAGGTCCTGAAGTGGACATCAAAGGCCCCAAAGTGGACGTCAGTGTCCCAGATGTGGATGTTCATGGCCCAGATTGGCATCTGAAAATGCCCAAGATGAAAATGCCCAAGTTCAGCATGCCAGGTTTCAAAGGAGAAGGCCCTGAGGTAGATGTGAACCTACCCAAGGCTGACCTTGATGTCTCAGGACCCAAAGTGGACATTGAAGGTCCTGATGTTAACATTGAAGGTCCTGAGGGAAAGTTAAAAGGTCCCAAGTTTAAGATGCCCGAGGTGAATATCAAAGCCCCCAAGATCTCCATGCCTGACATTGATCTTAACCTGAAAGGCCCGAAAGTGAAGGGTGATGTGGATGTGTCTTTACCAAAAGTGGAAGGTGACATTAAGGTTCCTGAAGTTGACATCAAAGGCCCTAAAGTGGATGTGGACATCCCAGATGTGGACGTTCATGGCCCCGACTGGCACCTGAAGATGCCCAAGGTGAAAATGCCCAAGTTCAGCATGCCTGGCTTCAAAGGAGAAGGCCCTGAGGTGGATGTGAACCTTCCCAAAGGTGATATTGATGTCTCAGGACCCAAGGTAGATATTGATGTTCCAGATGTGAATATCGAAGGTCCAGATGCAAAGCTGAAGGGTCCCAAATTCAAGATGCCAGAGATGAATATCAAAGCTCCTAAGATATCAATGCCAGATTTGGATCTCAATGTTAAAGGCCCTAAAATGAAAGGAGATGTCGATGTTTCACTTCCAGCTGTTGAAGGTGATTTGAAAGGGCCTAGTATTGACATCAAGGGCCCGAAGATAGATTTGGATGCTCCAGATGTTGACATTCATGGCCCAGAAGGCAAATTAAAAGGCCCCAAACTGAAGATGCCTGACATGCATGTAAACATGCCCAAGATCTCCATGCCAGAAATTGACTTGAATTTGAAAGGCTCGAAGGTTAAGGGAGATGTTGATGTTTCTGGGCCCAAGTTGGAAGGTGACATTAAAGCTCCCAAGTTGGACGTAAAGGGCCCGGAAGTGGACATATCTGGTCCTAAGCTGAATGTTGAAGGCAAGTCAAAGAAATCTCGCTTTAAGCTTCCCAAATTTAATTTTTCGGGCTCCAAAGTTCAAACGCCTGAGGTGGACGTCAAAGTTAAAAAGCCAGATATTGATGTAACAGGCCCAAAAGTTGATATCAATGCTCCTGATGTTGAGGTCCAAGGAAAAGCAAAAGGATCCAAGTTCAAAATGCCTTTTCTGAGCATTTCATCTCCGAAAGTTTCTATGCCTGATGTGGAGTTAAATCTGAAAAGTCCTAAAGTCAAAGGAGACTTAGATGCTACAGGTCCTAACTTAGAAGGTGACTTTAAAGGACCACAAGTGGATCTTAAGGCACCAGAAGTTCATCTTGATGCACCCGATGTGGATGTACATGGTCCAGACTGGAATTTGAAAATGCCCAAGATGAAAATGCCCAAATTTGGTGTGCCTGGCTTAAAAGCAGAAGGGCCAGACGTGGCTGTGGATCTACCAAAAGGAGATATCCACATAGAGGCTCCTAAAGTGGACATTGAGGGCCCAGAAGTCAATGTGGAAGGTCTAGAAGGAGGCTTAAAAGGTCCCAAAATTAAGATGCCTGATGTGAATATCAAAGCACCCAAGATCTCCATGCCTGACATTGATTTAAACTTGAAGGGCCCCAAGATAGGAGGTGATGTGGATGTTTCTCTGCCCAAAGTAGAAGGAGATCTGAAAGTGCCTGGGGTTGACATCAAAGGGCCCAAAGTGGACATTGGTGTTCCTGATGTGGACGTTCATGGCCCAGACTGGCACCTGAAGATGCCCAAAATGAAAATGCCAAAGTTCAGCATGCCTGGCTTCAAAGGAGAAGGCCCTGAGGTGGATGTGAATCTGCCCAAGGCTGACATTGGTGTCTCAGGACCCAAGGTGGACATTGATGTTCCAGATGTGAATATTGAAGGTCCAGATGCAAAACTGAAGGGCCCCAAATTCAAGATGCCTGAGATGAACATCAAAGCTCCCAAAATCTCTATGCCTGATTTTGATTTGAATCTGAAGGGCCCCAAAATGAAGGGTGATGTGGATGTGTCTTTGCCAAAAGTGGAAGGTGACCTAAAAGGCCCGGAGGTGGACATCAAGGGCCCCAAAGTGGACATTGACACTCCTGATATTAACATTGAAGGCCCAGAGGGGAAATTGAAGGGGCCCAAATTCAAGATGCCAGAAATGCACATAAAGGCTCCCAAGATCTCTATGCCTGACATTGATTTAAACTTGAAAGGCCCCAAGGTGAAAGGTGATATGGATGTTTCCCTGCCTAAGATTGAAGGTGATCTGAAAGGTCCTGAATTTGACATCAAAGGCCCCAAAGTGGACATTGATGCACCAGATGTGGACGTTCATGGCCCAGACTGGCACCTGAAGATGCCCAAGGTGAAAATGCCCAAGTTCAGCATGCCTGGCTTCAAAGGAGAGGGCCCAGAAGTGGATGTGAACTTGCCCAGGGCCGATATCGATGTCTCAGGACCCAAGGTGGACATTGAAGGTCCTGATGTTAACATTGAAGGACCAGAAGGAAAGTTGAAAGGTCCTAAGTTCAAGATGCCTGAGATGAACATCAAAGCCCCCAAGATCTCTATGCCTGACTTTGATTTGCATCTGAAAGGTCCTAAGGTCAAAGGAGATGTGGATGTTTCCCTCCCTAAGGTAGAAGGTGACCTGAAAGGCCCTGAAGTGGACATCAAAGGCCCCAAAGTGGACATTGATACACCAGATGTGGACGTTCATGGTCCAGACTGGCACCTGAAGATGCCCAAGATAAAAATGCCGAAAATCAGCATGCCTGGCTTCAAGGGAGAGGGCCCAGAAGTGGATGTGAACTTGCCCAGGGCCGACATCGATATCTCAGGATCCAAGGTGGACATTGAAGGTCCTGATGTTAACATTGAAGGACCAGAAGGAAAATTGAAAGGTCCTAAGTTCAAGATGCCCGAGATGAACATCAAAGCCCCCAAGATCTCCATGCCTGACTTTGATTTGCATCTGAAAGGTCCTAAGGTCAAAGGAGATGTGGATGTTTCCCTCCCTAAGGTGGAAGGTGACCTGAAAGGCCCTGAAGTGGACATCAAAGGCCCCAAAATGGACATTGATGTACCAGATGTGGACGTTCATGGTCCAGACTGGCACCTGAAGATGCCCAAGGTGAAAATGCCCAAGTTCAGCATGCCTGGCTTCAAAGGAGAAGGCCCTGAGGTGGATGTGAACCTACCCAAGGCTGACATTGACATCTCAGGACCCAAGGTAGACATAGACACTCCTGATGTTGACATTCATGGCCCAGAAGGGAAACTGAAGGGCCCCAAGTTTAAAATGCCTGACCTGCATCTCAAAGCACCCAAGATCTCCATGCCTGAGGTTGACCTGAATCTGAAGGGTCCTAAAGTAAAGGGAGATGTGGACATGTCTCTGCCCAAAGTGGAAGGTGACCTCAAGGGCCCTGAAGTTGACATCAAAGGCCCTAAAGTGGATGTCGACATCCCAGATGTGGACGTTCATGGCCCCGACTGGCACCTGAAGATGCCCAAGGTGAAAATGCCCAAGTTCAGCATGCCCGGCTTCAAAGGAGAAGGCCCAGAGGTGGATGTGAATCTGCCCAAGGCTGACATTGGTATCTCAGGACCCAAGGTGGACATTGATGTTCCAGATGTGAATATTGAAGGTCCAGATGCAAAACTGAAGGGTCCCAAGTTCAAGATGCCTGAGATGAACATCAAAGCTCCCAAGATCTCCATGCCTGACATTGACTTAAACCTGAAAGGTCCCAAAGTAAAGGGTGATGTGGATGTTTCTCTGCCTAAGGTTGAAGGTGACCTCAAGGGTCCTGGAATTGACATCAAAGGGCCCAAAGTGGACATTGATGCTCCTGATGTGGATGTTCAGGGTCCAGACTGGCACCTGAAGATGCCCAAGGTGAAAATGCCCAAGTTCAGCATGCCTGGCTTCAAAGGAGAGGGCCCAGAAGTGGATGTGAACTTGCCCAAGGCTGACCTTGATGTCTCAGGACCCAAGGTGGACATTGCTGTTCCAGATGTGAATGTTGAAGGTCCAGATGCGAAACTGAAGGGTCCCAAATTCAAGATGCCTGAGATGAACATCAAAGCTCCCAAAATCTCCATGCCTGACTTTGACTTAAACTTGAAGGGTCCCAAAGTGAAGGGTAATGTGGATGTCTCTCTGCCTAAAGTGGAAGGTGACCTCAAAGGCCCTGAAATTGATTTGAAGGCACCCAAATTGGACATTGATACTCCTGATATCAATATTGAAGGTCCTGAAGGAAAATTGAAGGGGCCCAAATTTAAGATGCCAGAGATGCACATTAAAGCGCCCAAGATCTCCATGCCTGACTTTGACTTAAATTTGAAAGGGCCAAAGGCAAAGGGTGATGTGGACCTTTCACTGCCTAAGGTGGAAGGTGATCTGAAAGGGCCAGAGATGGACATTGAGGGTCCTGAAGGAAAACTCAAAGGCCCCAAATTTAAGATGCCTGATGTGCATTTCAAAACCCCACAAATTTCCATGAGTGACATTGATTTGAACTTGAAAGGACCAAAGGTAAAAGGAGATTTTGACGTTTCCATTCCTAAACTGGAAGGAGATCTGAAAGGCCCTAAAGTGGATGTTAAAGGCCCTAAGCTGGACATAGACACTCCTGATGTTGACATTCATGGCCCAGAAGGGAAACTGAAGGGCCCCAAGTTTAAAATGCCTGACCTGCATCTCAAAGCACCCAAGATCTCCATGCCTGAGGTTGACCTGAATCTGAAGGGTCCTAAAGTAAAGGGAGATGTGGACATGTCTCTGCCCAAAGTGGAAGGTGACCTCAAGGGCCCTGAAGTTGACGTCAAAGGCCCTAAAGTGGATGTCGACATCCCAGATGTGGATGTTCATGGCCCCGACTGGCACCTGAAGATGCCCAAGGTGAAAATGCCCAAGTTCAGCATGCCCGGCTTCAAAGGAGAAGGCCCAGAGGTGGATGTGAATCTGCCCAAGGCTGACATTGGTATCTCAGGACCCAAGGTGGACATTGATGTTCCAGATGTGAATATTGAAGGTCCAGATGCAAAACTGAAGGGTCCCAAGTTCAAGATGCCTGAGATGAACATCAAAGCTCCCAAGATCTCCATGCCTGACATTGACTTAAACCTGAAAGGTCCCAAAGTAAAGGGTGATGTGGATGTTTCTCTGCCTAAGGTTGAAGGTGACCTCAAGGGTCCTGGAATTGACATCAAAGGGCCCAAAGTGGACATTGATGCTCCTGATGTGGATGTTCAGGGTCCAGACTGGCACCTGAAGATGCCCAAGGTGAAAATGCCCAAGTTTAGCATGCCTGGCTTCAAAGGAGAGGGCCCAGAAGTGGATGTGAACTTGCCCAAGGCTGACATTGATGTCTCAGGACCCAAGGTGGACATTGCTGTTCCAGATGTGAATGTTGAAGGTCCAGATGCGAAACTGAAGGGTCCCAAATTCAAGATGCCTGAGATTAATATCAAAGCTCCCAAGATCTCCATGCCTGATGTTGATCTAGATTTGAAAGGACCCAAAGTCAAAGGAGACTTCGATGTGTCTGTCCCTAAGATTAAAGGTAATTTCCAAGGCCCAGAAGTAGACCTTAAAGGTCCAGGTTTGGATTTTGAAGGCCCCAATGCCAAACTCAGTGGCCCACATTTGAAGATGCCGTCACTGGATATATCTGCCCCTAAAGTCACTGTCCCTGATGTTGATTTGCATCTCAAGGCCCCCAAAATTGGAATTTCTGGTCCCAAATTAGAAGGTGGAGAACTGGACTTGAAGGGGCCTAATGTTGATTTAGAAGCTCCAGACTTAGATGTACACATGGAGAGCCCAGATGTTAACATTGAGGGGCCAGATGTTAAAATTCCTAAATTTAAGAAATCCAAGTTTGGATTTGGGGCAAAAGGCCCCAAAGCTGACCTGAAGTCGCCTTCGGTTGATGTGACTGTTCCTGAGGCAGAGCTGAACATTGAAACTCCTGACATTAGTGTTGGTGGCAAGGGCAAGAAAAGTAAGTTTAAAATGCCTAAAATTCACATGAGTGGTCCTAAAATTAAAACCAAGAAACAAGGCTTTGATTTGAGTGTTCCTGGGGGTGAAATCGACGCCAGTGTGAGGACTCCTGATGTAGATGTCAGTGTGACCGGGCCAGACGCCACACTTAAAGCCGACGCGAAATCTCCAAAAACGAAGAAAACTATGTTTGGGAAAATGTACTTCCCAGATGTAGAATTTGACATTAAATCACCCAAATTTAAAGCGGAAGCCCCCAAAATGGAGGGTGAAATCCAGGTTCCTGACCTTGATGTGTCGTCAGCAGGGATGAATGTGGAAGGTCCTGACATTAAGCTGAAGGCGCCGAGTGTGGATGTGTCAGGACCCAAAATTGAGGGCAGCTTGAAAGGCCCCAGGGTGCAGGCAAACTTGGATGTGCCTGGTGTCCACCTTGAAGGCCCGGATGCTAAAGGGAAAGCACCGTCATTCAACATTTCTGCCCCTCAAGTCGCCATCCCTGATGTGAACGTTAGCTTGAAAGGACCAAAGATAAAGGGCGATGTCCCCAGTATGGGACTGGAAGGACAAGATATAGATCTGCAGGGTCCGGAATCGAAAATCAAGTTCCCCAAGTTTTCAATGCCCAAGATTGGCGTCCATGGTGTGAAAATGGAGGGTGGGGTGGCTGAGGCCCATGCCCAGCTGCCCTCGCTTGAGGGAGGCATGAGCTCACCGGGTGTTAAGCTTGCAGGGCCCGATGTGTCTCTGAAAGGGCCAAAAGTAGACTTGCCTTCAGTGAACCTCTCTATGCCAAGAGTCTCTGGACCTGACGTTGACCTGAATTTGAAAGGACCAAGTTTGAAGGGAGACCTGGCTGTCTCTGGTGACATTAAATGCCCTAAAGTATCGGTAGGTGCCCCTGACCTAAGCTTGGAGACACCTGAAGGTGGTTTCAAACTTCCCCACATGAAGCTGCCCCAGTTCGGCATCTCCTGTCCAGGGTCTGACTTGGACATCAACGTCAAGGGGCCACAGGTTACTGGAGATCTAAAGGGGCCAGGCATGGACATGAACCTCGGAGGACTGAACTTGAAAGGGCCTCAGATCTCTGGCCCTCAGATCTCAGCACCGGACGTGGACTTGAACTTGGAAGGACCAAAAGTCAAGGGGAGCCTTGGGGGCATTGGTGAGATGAAAGGTCCCTCTTTTGGAGGAGGTCTCCCAGGCATCAGTGTTCAAGGCCTGGAAGGGAACCTCCAAATGCCCGGAATTAAGGCCTCTGGATGTGATGTGGAGCTGCAAGGTGTGAATGTGAAACTCCCCACCGGGCAAATTTCTGGCCCTGAAATCAAAGGCGACCTGCCAGGAATAGGTGTCCATGGGGCCGCCCCCGATATTAGTGTGAAAGGGCCTTCATTTAATATGGCATCTCCGGAGTCCGGTTTTGGTATTGGTTTGAAGGGCCCGAAAATCAAAGGAGGTGTGGATGTTTCAGGGGGTGTCAGTGTCCCAGATGTCAGCCTGGGGGAAGGGCACATGAGTGTCAAAGGTTCTGGGGTTGAGTGGAAAGGACCCCAGGTCTCCTCTGCTCTCAACTTGGATGCTGGAGGACTTCATTTCTCAGGACCAAAAGCAGGAGGAGGCGTGAAAGGCCAGACTGGACTCCAGGGTCCCGGGCTGAGTGTGTCTGGGCTGCAAGGTCACTTGGAAAGCAGATCTGGAAAAGTAACATTCCCCAAGATGAAGATCCCCAAATTCACCTTCTCTGGCCGTGAGCTGGTTGGCAGAGAAGTGGGGGTGGACATCAATTTCCCCGAAGCGGAGGCCGGTGTCCAGCCTGGTGCCGGAGAGGGCGAGTGGGGAGAGGCTGAGATAAAACTTAAAAAGTCCAAAATTAAAATGCCCAAGTTCAATTTTTCTAAACCTAAAGGGAAAGGCGGTGTCACCAGCTCCCCAGAAGCGTCCATCTCGGGGTCCAAAGGGGACCTGAAGAGCTCGAAGGCCAGCCTGGGCTCCCTGGAGGGAGAAGCAGAGGCGGAAACATCTTCACCCAAAGCCAAGTTCTCCTTTTTTAAAAGTAAGAAGCCACGGCACCGCTCCAATTCCTTCAGCGACGAGAGGGAGCTCTCCGCACCTTCCACCCCGACCGGGACTTTGGAGTTTGAAGGTGGGGAAGTGTCGCTGGAAGGTGAAAAAGTCAAAGGGAAACATGGGAAGCTGAAATTTGGTACCTTTGGTGGATTAGGGTCAAAGAGCAAAGGTCATTATGAGGTGACTGGAAGTGATGATGAGGCAGGCAAGTTACAGGGGAGTGGAGTGTCCTTGGCCTCTAAGAAGTCCCGGCTGTCCTCCTCTTCCAGCAATGACAGTGGGACGAAGGTTGGCCTACAGCTTCCTGAGGTGGAGGTAGTGGTTTCCACAAAGAAAGAGTAGCAGGCCTTCGTGTACATATATGTATAAAGATCCATCAGCTTCGGGTGTGTTTGTATATAACCTCCCAAGAGAAACACGCCGACAGCCTCAGCAGTAATGCGACCACCTGGCTTCTGCCGGCGGCGGGTGCTGACAGGCCGGCTGCCCTTGAGCTCCTGGAGCTTCGCAGGCCGGTCGAGAGCTCCGCGTCCCACCAGCCCGTGTGCAGAGTCGCAGTGTGTGCCCGAGGGTTTCAGTTTTGTTGCTGTCGTTGCATATTGTGCGCTGAGAGCTCCTGTTTACTACGCAAGCTTTTGTGTTTATTATCCTCATTTTTACTGAACGTTGTTAGTGTTGGGGTAATGGAAACCCACTTTTTCATTGCAATGATGACTTTGGGGGCTTTTGTTAGCAAGGGGGGTGGGGTAGAAAGGTAGTAGGGGCGGGGGCAGACCTCCACTTTCTCCTAAAATCGGATCTACTCAAATAGCAAACACCCAAAGAGGGCCCAGAGGAGGTGGCAGGCTGGGTGTGTGGGTGTTGTTTTAGAATTCTCTTCAGCAGTGCTTTATCCCCCAGGGGTGGTGGTCCCAGCCAGTGGGGCGCTTCAGTCAGAGGGAAATAGAAACTGTGCCAGCTGGCCGACCCACTAGCTGAACACCAGGGGCTTCCATTCTGTGTTGGAAGAGAAACGTTTTCTTCGCGGCCACCATTTTCCTGATTAGTTCTGATTTCTTGTAACAGTTGTTATCATGATTAAGAAATTTTCCCGCACTTTAATGGCAACCTGATTAAGAATGTAAGAAAATCGACGCTGTCAAAGGCAAATAAAGCTGTGTATTAACCCTGACATCCTGTGCCTTGGCGTCATGTGTTGAGGGGAAGAAGCTGGAGGAGGCTGCAAACCAGCCCCGAGAGTTCACACCGGATCCACCCTGGGGCATCGCCGGGTCCCTTACTGGGTAAGGGGGGCGGATTCCGGGCTCCCGGCCTCTCCTGGCAAGGCTGGCCGTGCCATTGAGAGGCTTGATGCTGGCATTCCAAGCCCCAGGACCCACTCGTCACCTTTGCCACCTCACATCTGAAGGCACGATTCAGAAATGGTTCTCAACCGGGAATACGGTACCGAGGGGAGTTTTAAAAAAGGCCTGCTGGAGTGGTCGAAGGGATCCAGCTGTGAGCCCTAGGCCGGCGTCGAATCCTGGCTTGGCCGCAGCTTTGCCAGGTGGTCTCAAGTTACCTGCCCTGTCTGGGCCTGTTTGCTCTTTGAAATAAGTGAGAGTGTGGGTCTCGTATTACACACCTTCGTTGCTCCTTTGAGGCCATGTCAGGGCTGAACAGGATGGCCAGTCTCTTCTGAGCATAGTCCCCTTTCAATTTCCAGCTCTGAGGACAATACACGGTGGGGGAGCCTTGTAGAAAGTGGCTCCTCAGCTCGGACATTGTTGGGCAGAGGGTCGTGTCCCCTCACACGGGGGCAGAGAGACTAAGCTCTTCGCCCTCGCCTTCCCCAGAGCGGCTGCCTTTCTACCGGGGCAGGCAGCTCTCCCATCACCCTCAGACCAGACAAGAGCTGCTGCCCCCTCCTGCCCTCTGCGGGCAGCTTCTCGGTGGGGGGTGGGAGTGGGGTTTCTGCAGGAGCAGTGGGACCTGCCCAACGTGAACTCGACCTGCCCTTGCTCAGCTCTGTCCATCCATCCATTCTCCCTCAGCCAGCACAGGCTCTGTCCCTGGGGGCTGGGGCTGTCGGTTTTGGAGAGACAGATAACAAGGCAGGCATGTGGGCCCGTGGCCGCTTTCTTAAGACGACTGACCTACTGCTGCATTTGTGAATCGGGCCAGATACTGAACCCTCCTTGGGCCTCAGTTTCCTTGTCCCTAAAATTAGGGATAGTGTCCACAGGGTCAGAGTCCCCTTGGGCATTTGGGCTGTGTGCTGTGCAGGGACACCACGTTTAGGGGCGTAGAGTTCACGGCACAGCCCCGTATTGTTTTACAGTGGGCTCCAGGGTGGGTGTGGAGTCCAGGAGTGAGACGGCACACACACCTCCCGGCCCACACGCCCCCGAGGACTTGCGTTCTGTCCCAGCTGGGTCTGCGCCTCTCGGAGGGCGCTTCTGCTGAGCAACAGCCTGAGCCTAGTTCCTGGCCCTCGCTCAGTTCTGAAGCTGACAGGTATGTGCGGTGGGACAGTGTGTGTGCCTCCTGCGGTGCACGGCCCTGGTGTCTGGCGGGTGGGGTGAGTGGGTGACAGTGGCCTGCACTTGTGTACATAGCGGGGGGATGTCTCCTAGGACACTGGAAAGATGCCCTGGGCAGAACTACCCGTGGGGTCCAATAATTAACAAGTGTGTGGGTGTGTTTTAAGGATGAAGAGGGTAGTCAGTGGCCCCCAGTGTTCATTCATTCGATAAGTAGTGTCTGAGCCCCCCTTGCCTCAGAATCCTCCTCTGCCGACCTCCACGTGATAAACCAAATGGTACGGTGGACGCAGGAAACTAGAATGCTTTTTTCCTCTTTTAAAGATTTTAATTTATTTTTAGAGAGAGGGGAAGGGAGAGAGAAAGAGGGAGAGAAACATCAACGTGTAGGAGAAACATCGATTCGTTGCCTCTTGAACGCCCTCACCCAGGCGCCTGGCCTGCCACCCAGGCCTGTGCCCTGACCGGGAATGGAACCAGCGACCTTTCCCTCTGTGGGACTCCACCCAACCCACTGAGCCTCGCCAGTCAGGGCTGGAATGCTTGAACCCTAGAAATGCACAGGAGCAAACGACACGTAGATACGTCTGCCAGGGATGGTTAAGGATGGTGATGATTCCGTCTCTTGGGCTGTGACCTCCCCGGCTGGGATAGTCAGGGCTGCTGAGTAAGGCGGGAGAGGAAGATGGCAACTGGTCATTCAAATGGGGGGTGCTTTCTACCTTCTCTCCTTCTACATCAGGCCCAGGCCAGAGGCAGTGGCCAGGGAACAGGGGCCCCCTCTTACAGTGACCGTTGGCATAGGGGTGCCTCGGAGGAGTGCAGGGCCTGGAGAGGCCTACGGGTGGCCCATCCCCACTGGCTCTCCACCTGTCCTGCCTGCCTACTCTCAGTTCCCCTTTCCTTCTGTTCCTACTGGACACCTTCATCACTACCCACCCTGCGCACTCATCTGCTGGGGTTGGTCCAGGTTGGTGCCCAGGGCCCTGCGGGGTCCAGACTCATGAGATTTTAACTCTGAGGTCCCAGTTCCTGTGGGAGCAGCATCAGGAGACTGGGAAGGAGGTTCCCAGCGTGGAACCATAGCATGGACTGCAGCCTGACACTGCACCTTGCTTTAGGCCATGTGACCATGTGGAAAGTGGCGTGGGTGAACGGGCATTTGGAAAACTGAAGTGACTTGACATGTACCACGTGCTCACAAACAGTAGTGTTTTTCATCAACTCAGACTCACCTCGGAGTGTGTCAGGGTCCGCACAGGAAAGAATTCCACTCGCAAGTGGTTCAGCCACAGGGATTTTAATAAAGGACTGTTTGCGGAGGGTGGGCAGGGGCAAAGGAGCCGCAAGGGTGGAGAGCCCCCAGGGACAGCGGGAAGCTGGTCCTGCCCCTGGGCCTGATGGCATCTGGGAAGAAAGGGTGTTCCCGGAACCCGGCTCCAGCTGAGGTGGAGGAGGGACCACCAGCAGCAGGAACTGTGGCTGCCCCATGAGGGTAGGAAGAAACACCCGGACCTTTCCTCTGCTGTTACAGATATATTTTTAAAGATTTTATTCATTTATTTTTAGAGAGGTTAGAGGAAGAAAGGGAAACGTCAGTGTGTGGTAGCCTCCTGTGCGCCCCTACCAGGGACCTGGCCCGCAACCCAGGCATGTGCCCCGGCTGGGAATCGAACCGCAACCCTTTGGTTTGCAGGCTGGTGCTCAATCTACTGAGCCGCACCAGGAGGGGCTTGTTACGAATATTTTCGATCGTTTTCTTGGAACTGCTCTCAATGTCACCTGTACATTAAAAAATTTACTTTCTTGGGGAAATAAAAATCTCTCTCTCTTGATTTTTGTGAAAAGCCGAAAGGTCTGGAGGATAAGTTTCCCAGGACAGAACCCCGAATATCCCACTGGCCTGGGAGTCAGCGGGCCTAGCGGTGGCCTCGGAAGAATTAAGATCCCTCTCCGCCTCGGCTTCCTGGTTTGTCACAAGGACCAGCCACACATTCTCCAAGGCCCTGGACCATTTCTCCAGTCTGGGATCCAGGCTGGTTCATTAGGTGGATGGGGCTGCCATGCGTCCGGGGCAACATATGCTTAGAACATGCCACTGATTTTCCTGTGGAGGCTGGGAAGTTGGATCAGATGGTTTGAGCCATGGCAGCATTACTGAGACCTGCTGCGTCTCTGGTGGCCCAAAGCTCAAGCACAGGCCCCAGCAAGGCTCTGCATGGTGCTGGTGTGTGTGTGTGTGTGTGTGTGTGTGTGCGTGTGTGTGTGTCTCACGCCTTCGGAGTCTCACCTCAGCCCTCTGGTGACTCACGTCAGCTGTGACATGAGTGGTACCCAGGACGTATAGCTAAGCATGTCCCTGATGTTCCTTTTTTCCTTTTCCTTTTTAAATGTATGTAATTTGAATTCAAACCAACAGAGAAGTTGCAAGAATAAGACAATGCTTATCTGTATACCTTTCACTTAGATTTACCAATTTCCTTCATTTTCATCTCTCCTTCTGTGTAGGGTCCGGCAGAAGTAACGCCCACAGGAGTGTAGTTGGTGGGATAATAATATGGGTGTAATAATTTATAGTTTTAATTTGAACATTTCACCTAAAATGTCCTATGGTGTGCTTGAGTGTGACATTTTTATGTTACAGAGTTACATGCTTATGATTTTGTAATAAATAGGGGTGTTATTTGTGCCGGACCCCTGTGTGTGTGTGTCTATGTGTGTGTTATTTTTGCTGAATCGTGGGAGAGTGAATTGCAGACACTGTGACCTTTCACCCCTAAATACTTAGCATGCATGGGCATTCTCTTATATCACCAGAATACAATCTTCAAATTCAGGAAAGTTAACATTGACGTATTATTGCCTGACATAGAGTCCGTATTTAAATTTTACTAATTGCTCAATAATTTCCTTATAGCGATATCTTTTTTCCTATTGAGGCTTCAACCCATGTCCGTGATCCCACATGACACTGAATCCTTTAATTGGGACAGTTTCTCAGCTTTTTGTTGCCATCCGGACATTGAGCTTTTTTTAAGTGTATGAGGCCAGTTGATTTGACAATGTCCCTCCGTCCGGGTTTGCCTGTTTCCTCATGGTGAGATTCCGGCGATGCCTTTCGGGGCAGGAATGCCACCGCAGTGGTGCGGGGACCCTTCTCAGGACCCACATGACCTCGGTCCCTGGATTGAGGAGATTGCCAAGTTTCTCCCTAGGAGCAGTGCCACGGTTTCTTTCTGGAATTAAGAAGTAAACCCAAGTTTTCAAGAAAGAAGTCCAAGTTTGGGCAAATGCATTTCGCAAGCACACTTGAAACGGCCATGGCCTGTGTGCCTCAGCCTTGGCGTGCTCTCCCGCTCAGGGTTTGGAAAGCAGCATTCTGGCTTTGGGGCTTTGCAACACAGAGTAGCCCTCTGTCTCTCCTCACGAGGACAAAGAATTCAGGGCATGAATGCCTGCCATAGGCCGGGAATGCCATGTGCTGTTTACCAGCCTCCGATGGCCCCGTGGTGTCATTCCGGCAGGCACAAGTGCTTCCGAAGGCTGGGTGTGCCCAGCAGAGGCTGCCAAGGGCCACGGCAAATGTGTGGGGAACATTCTGCTGAGGAGGGTGGTTTTAGTTCCCTTTAAAAACCTCTGTTATTTTCCACCACAGGCTTGAGGCCTGGCCTTAAGGGAAAGACTTCCGGTAGTGGGGCCAAGGGTCGGAAAGGGTTAAGAATGAAAAGACTTTCTCTTTGGACCGAGCATTCTAGTGAACACTGTGCTTTATCTATCATCTGACATCTCAGGCGGGTTCTCCACTCAGGTCGGGCAAGAAGCGTACGGAAAGGTGAGGCTGGGAGAAGTGAAGCTACTGGTCTCCACTCACAGAGCTGGGAAGAGATGACTCTGCCTAGGTCAAGCCAAGCGGTCTGATTAAGAAAAAAATATTGTTTTAATTTTTCCCATGATGCCATTGCTGTTTCCCTAAGGAAGTTGGGAATTTTTTTCTGAGGAGATTTTAGGAAATGGAAAATGTCTTTTGAAATTTGTAGGGCCTTGACCTTTTAACCACATCCCGGTGATTAATTAATTTGCAAAGCCTCTTTTTTTCAGCGAGCCAACGATCTAGTAGGGGAATAATAATAATAATCATAGTAATAACAGCGATCAGTTCTGCCACTTCCTAGCTGTGTGTGATCTTGGGCAAGTTATCAAAGGCGCAACTTCTCTGCGCCTCGGTGTCCTCATCTGTAAAATAGGGATGCTGTGCCGCCTCTCTCATAGCTGTAGGGCGAGGAAGACGTCAGTTAACACATACCATGCGCTCTGCATTAATAAATACTGTCCGTGTGAGCTATTAATATCAAAAACTCACTTTGTGTTAGGTACTATATATGTGTTATACATGCTTTATATTTATTAATTTCGTCAAGACCCCATGAGGTGGGTATTATTTTTCTCACAGACAAAGCAACTGAGGCTCAGAGAAGTGAAGAGACATGTTCAGGAACACACAGCTAGTCAACCGCAGAGCCGGGATTCAAAGTGGGTCTGGCTTGCCCCGGGAAGCCTCTGCTTTTACTAACAGCATTCTGGGAAGACTGTTGGTTAAGAGTTTACAACTGTTTCAAGGTTTGGAGAGGAGCGTGGGGAGGGCATTCCAGGCAGAGGGAGCAGCAGGACTCAAGTGTGGAACTGAGGTGGGTGGGGAGGCTCAGGAAGGCCAGGCTCGGGGAGCCGAGGAACAGACAACTCAAAATGTAACTTGAGACTCCAGGCAGCTAGGCTGGTTTCCGGTCCCCTCCCGATTGAAAAGGAAAGGCTCTCACCGATTTGCCCATTTGGGGAGTAGAGGGTGGGCTTCAGGACCCGGCGAAGTGAAATGAACCCTTGGTCCAGGTTCAGCTTCCCTCAGTTGCTGCCAGTCCCTCTGGCCAGGTGTCACCCTGGGTCTTTCCTCTCTCTTCACTTCCAGGATAATCCAGGATGATGATAAATAAGGCAGAAAGGTCAATTAAAGCAACAGCATTGTAATTAGCCCCACCCACTGTCCCTGACTGCCGTCCTAGCAGCCTGGAAGCCCCCGGGCCGGCCCCAGCCTGTGGCTTCCCTGTCTGCAGTTGTGGGAGAGCAGACCAGGTCTGTGTCCACCCCCCTGGCCAGATGGGGCCCTGTGGGGCTGAGGACCCTGTCTGAGGGAGGGCTTGGGAATGTGAGAGGGGCTCCAAAGAGGAATTTTGCGCAGAACCGAGTTGTTCCCAACTGCGGACAGAGTCTCCCTTCTTATCCCTCCGGCTGCTGGCCCTGCTTGGCTCCAGGGCTGAGGCCAACTGGAGCCAGGCTTTAGAACCTGCAAACAATCAGCGATGTGAGTAGGAGGGGGACCGCCCGGCTTTGGGGTGGACTGAGCAGCCTATTCACTCATCCACCCACTCACACTCCACCACCAACCGCGCCCCGCCCAATGGGAGCTTGGACCACTGGCTCTTCGTTCTGGGGTGCGAAGGAAGAGGGAAGAAAATAGAAATCAATGGAGAAAACAGAAGAGCGAGCCCGGGTTGGGACAGAGGCGGGAGTTTGGGGGAAGGAGGCAGGGGAGGAGCAAAGCCCCAGGAAGAAGAGGGGGCAGGTTTGGAAGGAGCGGCGGCAAACGCGAAGGGGCGTGGAGAGGGAAGGAAAGAGAGGACCCTCAGGGCGCAGAGACAGCGCCAAGTGGCATGGGGTGGGGGGGACTTTAGCGCCGCTCCCCATCAGTGTAAGTCCCTCCTGGCGCCCTAAATGAATTTACAACATAAGTAAGGCAGCGCGCTTGCAACGTCAACTTCCCCGCTCCAGCGAGAAACCAGATGACACCCTTAAGCCTCCGGCGCTGTGATCCAAGCAGTAAAGGAGTCTCCCAAAACGACTTCGCGGTCCCAGAGGAGTGGGAGGGCCGGGGAGGAAGGGAAGGGAGAAGGAAGCAGGGCAGTCTTCAGGGAGCAGCTGGCGCCACGCCCCGCTTGGCCCAACTGCCAATCCCTAGGCCGCATTTGGGTCTCATGACCCGTTGCCAGGCAGATTTTTTATCCTCCTCTGGACTGCTGTGAACCTCATGTCCTGCGGTGGACGGGTGCGGCAGGATGCACTGTCCAGAGGCCAGAAGGGCGGGAAGGGGGACCCTGGGAGGCTGTTGTGAAGGTGCTTGAGGCCAAAGTGTGGACGTGGGAATTAGTCCCCTTACCCTGGTGGGTCCCTAAGCCCCTAATAGTGTAGGGACACATGCTTTTTCTTATAGTCCAGACTTTTCCCTCAGTCGACAACTTTGTACTCGAGTACAGCTTTGTACTGCTATGCTGGAGCGTGCCAGCGCCTACTGTGCTAACACTATGGATTATTTACATTCAAAAGCGGGGCTTTGGGGCCCTCGTGGTGGTTATTTCAGGCCCATGGGCAGCCAGCTCTGGGTATTTGGGGACAAGAGAGGCTATTACTAAAGTGTCCCAAACAGCATGGGTAGATGCCCACCCAGCTTTGTCTTCCAGGTTCCTGACACAGCCCGGGACATTGACCTGCAGCTGGGGATGGCTTTTCTAGCCAGCGCCCTGCGGCCTGGGTTTTGTGTTTTACCTGGGCGCGCTGGCTCCTGCAGGGCACAGGCCACTGTCCCCCCTGTCCAGCGGTGAGGCTGTGGGGAGGGCTGGAATGTGAGCTGGCAGCCGAGAATAGTGACGGGGCGTTTTTCTACTTGTGAGAGTGCAGGTTGGGCCCACAACTTGAATCTCAAGTGGGTCCTTCAGGCAGATTAGGGAGGTCAAGTGAGAACGTGGAGGCAGCGGGTGTGGATTGTCTAAATTCCTAGAAAATAAATTCTAGGAATTTAGTTGTGGGTGGGAGGCATGTCAGGAGCGGGCACTCAGAGCCAGCGCCCCCAGGACTGGAGCTGATGGCCCGGGGGCCTTGCTCAATCTCTGTTGGAACCCCATTTGCCCAGAGATTACTCATCTCTTGAAACATAACCAAGAAACAAATGAATGCTTTAAGCCAAGGGCTTTCTCGAAAAATTATTATTATTATTATTATTTTTTAACTGAGCTGCCGTCCTCCTTTGGAGAAAAACCATTCCTTCTAAGTACTGTTTTTGGTAGCTGCTCTTTGTTTGACGTGATGGTTGTTCCTAAAACTGGGAAGTTACATATTACTGTTTATCAAAAGGAAATAAACACCTTCGCTGAATAGGGTTCTTGTCACTGGATGGCGATTCCAGACCCCGCCAGCAAGCCGAGTGGAAAACCCTGTGTGATGTGTTCTGCCAACACGCATTTTCAGTGCCCCACGGTTTCTGAAGGGGAAACGGTTGAATCCCCTGTGTCTGCCCGGTTTGCTTGCCATGTTCCTGTTGTATAACCACGGAGAGCCTGTGGTAGGGCTTCCCTGGCCACAGAAAGAAGTGCAGGAAAAAACAGGGGAGTGAGGCGTGTCTCCTGCTCACTCTGGTCGGACGCGGATTGGACTCTGTGTGTTGTGTTCCTGGGCATTGGGTTAACTCTCACGACCCGCGGCAGTGCAGTGCTGGGCAGAGATGCTTCTGGAGACAGCCTGACCACAGGCAGGCTCGCCCAGGAAAGAAAAGGCCTTGGCTGTGAGCAAGCCCCTGGCCGGTGCTCACCCCAGTCTCCTGAGGACCCTTCTGCTTTGGACGCAGGCCATTGCCAGCTTCTGCACTCAGACCCAGCTGGCCTGCCCTGTCCTGCTGAGACCTTTGGTCGTCTGAGCTCTCCAGCCCCTCGGCTTTCAAGCAGGCTTTTCTTCCTCATCCTCTGGGTTTCAGCTTAGGGAGCATTTCCTTCTGGAAGTCTTCTTCCTTGACCAGCCCCACTCCATAAAACTGTCCGTGTGCTCATGTTGCTCTTCATTTTCCTGCTCTCAGCACCGTTCACATTGTCTGTCTGCCTCCCCTCATCAGACCATCAGGCCAGGGGCCCTGAGATCAGGAATCTACTGGGGGAGTGGGAGGGAATTTCTTGGTTTAATGGGACGCAGGACTTGTGAACGTGTTCACATCCAGTTGTCGGGAGAGAAGCGGCGTTCCCAGCCTGACACAGACTAGTTCACACGGCTGTGACTCAGGTGTGTTATGCTGGTTTCTCGTCTGCAGAGAGCAATCCCCTGAGTCAGGCTGGACCTCCCAGCGGATGGCAGGGTTGTTTACTAGGTACAGCAGTGCGTCAGGAGTCACCAGCTGATTCTCTTAGTTGTGGAAAAGAATGGAGGTGGGCCTTTAGCCCGATTCCCAGGATAGCTGTCTGTGCTCAGCATTGTAAAGCCCACGTAGATTTCGTAAATCATCGGAGCAATGAAGGGCTGCTGACCACGCCCTGCACGTCTCACCACTGGCTCTCCAAGGGACTGCACGTAGGTTTGGGAGGAACAGGTTCTAACTTGAGCCTGATTAACAGGGCCAGTCTTCCCCGAGCAAACGTGAATCTCCAGGCCAGTCAAGTTAGCTCAGCCTTCCAGCACCCGTGTGAACAGACATCGAAGGGAAGCAGGCTGAGCCGGGCTCAGGTGGGGTCGCCTGGTGCCTATAAGATGTGATTTGAAGGCATCAGGAAAGGCTGCCCTAGCCTGAAATCTCTCCCCTACTGGCTTGTCAAGGATGCCTGCAATTTCACTGTTAGTGAGTCATTCCTTTGTGTTTACCACAGGTCCTCTCCTGGCTGTTCTTTTGTAAATGCCCATTGGTCTGGGATTCCCTTAACCTTTTCACCTTTAGTTGTATGTTTCATCTATGGGTTAAACCACACACTCAGCCCCACTTTTTGTTTTTCCAGTCTTATTGAGACTTAATGGCATGTAACCTTGTATTACTTTCAGGTGTGCAGTGTAACGAGTTGATGCATGCATGTATTGTGAAATGATCACCACAGAAAGCTTACTTAGTCTCAGCTCCACTTTTTCATGTTAGGGCTCTCTGGAGTCGCGTCACCTACCCTATTCCCTATTCTGATCAGCTTAGCGGGGGAAGCAAAGCTGGAAGCCAGGTGGCCTGGGGCAGGGGACAGAGAAGGGGGGGGAGGGACAGCGAGGGTGCTGAAGCCCAGCAGGCTGTCTCATGGCCTCCCCTGGCGCCAGATGGCTCCTGAAGGGGGTTATTCTCCCCTCTTTTGGCCAAGGTGGCGCACCTTCAGCTTCTGCTCTGCTCCTTTCCTTTCTCACTTCTGCTCACTCACTTTCCTCTCATCGTCCTCCATTTTAAGTGGCCCCCTGCCGGGAGGGGACTGTCCTACATAGCCTGGAGGAGCCAGGATCTCCCAAGCCAGGCCCAGCTTGGCCGCACCCTTCCCTGTTCCACACTTGGTCCGCACTCCCTCCTCAGGGCCTGGGGAGTGGCTCAGGGCTGCCCGGCTGCCGGCACCCCAGCTGTGCGGCTGGTTGGAGCAGATGGGAGTGTTTAGTGAGGGGCCAGCCAGGTGCTGTGAGCTGGCACTTCAGCCTTAACCTTCCTCGCCTTCCCCTCTTCCCCTGGCCTGGAAGAGGGGGCTGCAGCTCTGGGCGGGTTGTGTCAGCCCATGGAACTCCCAGAGGAAGCCCCCAATGGTGATGATGCCATAAACTCCATTGGACTTTAAACTCCACAAAGGGAGATACATTTTTAAAATACTTCCCTAGAGTCTAGAAGAGTACCTGGCCCATAGTAAGTGGGCACTTACTGGGCACTCAGTAAGTAGTTGTTGAACAAACCTCCTGTTGAAGTAACCAGCTGGCAAAATACTTCCAACCCCGAAGAACACTTTATTGGGCAGGTAGACATTTTGAAGACTAACATTTCCAAAGCCTTCATTTTTAATCCACAGCACGTAGCAATTCATCTTTGTAAAAAAATCGAAACAATAAGAGGATTCTCCTCCTCCCAGTAAACTCAAGTGCACGTGCTTCCCTAGCACTAGCCCTTCCTCTCACCTTGGCCTGCACCCTGCAGACTTGGTCTGCGAATCTGGACCGCGTCTGTGTATCAGCACAGACGTCTGTCGTCTGGCAGGTCACAAGACCTTTACAGACCCTAATTCTTTTTCACTGCTGTGAAACATCGAACAGCCAGGTGCCGCATGGTTAATGAGTCCCCTCTTGACAGACCTCGAGGTCATCCCCAGTGTCTACGAGCATCCTTGCACACGCCACTGTGAGCCCATGGTCAAGTTCTTCACCTGGGTGCCTAGGGACGGAATGGCTGGGAGAAGGTGCGTGTGCGACTAACATTTTTATAGTTATTCCCAAGCCCCCCCAGAAGGGCTGTGGCCAAGCACAGTCCCGCTGCCGGGTGGGAGACCCTCTCCTTCTTCACACCCTGGTTGGTTTTCATTGATTTCTTTTGTTGACTGATTGATCGATTGATTTACCAATCTGATGGCCAAAAAACATGGTCTCACTGGTTTTGTTTTTTTGAATGCTTGCTGGTTTATTTATTGACTGAATATATATAAACTATAAGGAATAGTAAGCAGTGTGAAATAAAAGGGAGGTTAAACATTCAAAATTTATTTTTAAATCTTCTGATTAGGAACTATTTTGTTTGCTTAGGAGATTTTACTTATTTATCATTTAGAGAAGGCAGGGAGAAAGAGAGGGAGAGAAACATCGATGGGTGATAGACACATTGATAGGTTGCCTCTCACACGCTCCTAACCGGGGACCCAGCCTGTAGCCCAGGCATGTGCCCTGACTGGGAATCGAACCAGCGACCTTTGGTTTGCAGGCCGGCACCCAATCCACTGAACCACGCCAGTACAATTTTTATTAATTTCACTTTAGACTTTAAGTATGTAAAACAGCTAGTAAATTGTCACTTTGTGGGATAAATTTACTTTTTTATTGAGACATAACTGACACATTACATATTAGTGTTAGGCGTACAACATAATAATTTGTTTTGTGTGTGTTACAAAATAATCACCACAGTGAAGTCCAGTTAAGTCCCCAGCCACACAGTTACACATTTTTTTCCTTGCAGTGAGAACTTTTTAGACCTACTTTCTTAGCAGTTTTCAAACACACCGTACAGTATTGTTACCTGCAGTCACCAGGCTGTGTGTTAGGTCCCCAGGGCTTACTTGTCTTGTAACTGGAAGTTTGTACCTTTTGGCCCCCTTCACCTATTTCACCCACTCCCTGGCCCCTTCTTCCTATTATTTATTTATTTATTTTAAAAATTTTTACTGAATTTATTGGGGTGATACCGGTTAATAAAATTATACAGGTTTCAAGTGTACTATTCTGTAATGCAGCACCTGTGTCTGGTGTTGTGTGCCGTTATCGCATTGTTAGAATAGCAATTTCGGGTCAACCTTCTTGGCCAGGAAATCGTGATTCATAATACGGAGAGATGGTGCTATTTAACTGCTATGTGTTCTGTTGCTTAGTAACTATTTTACTTTGCGTGAGTAATCAGGCCTCTGTCCTTTTGGACTAGAGTAGTTACTTATCAGTGTTGTCCATCACAGTTCACCGTGACCTTCAGATGTAAGACAGGAGAGAGAGCTTGGGCTCTTAGAGCGCCCGGGGCAATGCCCACCTCCCCACCCCCCACCCCCTTCCCGCCCCACCCACCTCCCCACCCCCCACCCCCCTCCCGCCCCGCCCTTAACCTGTCTTCTCTGCTTCTCTGGAGCCGTCCCAGTTGTCTGCTGCCTCAGCCTGCCCTTCCTCCATGTCTTTCCTGCCACACAGTGGCCATGTCCTGGAATGACGATGCCAGAGTCCTTCTCGGCTCCCAGCCCCTCCGTCTCTCCTTTGATCAGCTCGGAGCATGTCAACAGAAGCCGCTGAGCTTGTCCTTGGCTTGGCTCTGAGGACAGCAGGCCCACCTTCTGGTACATCAGAAGCTGTACCACGGGCCTTGGTCTTTTTCCCGGTTCACAAATCACCCAGTACGATATTTCCTTAGGGAAGTGCCTTGTAAAAGGAAAAGCTGTAAGAGCACTTGAAGTTTTTCTCTGTTTAATTTTATGGCTATTCTCCACTCCCCTTTGATGTCAGGGGTTCTTCCTTCTGTTTTTCTAAACCTCTGTATTCAGGCTAACACCCACATCGTGGCTGTGGAAGGATTTTTCTCCCCTCGCGTTCTCCCTGGGACTGACTCTTCGTGACTAACACGATTAGCTTTGAGTCGTTCGTTGGAACCACGGTCCAGCACGGCCGGAGTTGGTCACGGTGTCTGGCTAAGGTTCCCATTTCTGGAGGGAGCACAGGATTTTAAGACAGTGTGACTTGTTTTGATGGTCTCAGATTAATGTCCTATCTGTATTGGGTATCACATTTGTGTCAGAAAACTCTTTGCTTGACGATTTGATTGTTTCATTTTCTAAAGTGAATTTATCCAGCTCAGCCGGTACAGAAACCTCTGTGGTGCTGGTTTCAGAATTATGACTGCTGTTTCTAAGGCAGTCTAGTTTCGGTCACAGGTTATTCCAACGAGACACTGAGAGGCCATCTGTATTTTTAACTAAGAATCATTCTTTCGTCAGAGTAACTTCATACTCTGGTTACTTTGGCTTGGACTGTTTTTAATTCCATATATTTCTGATATATGCTGCAAAACATGAGTGCGTGGTTGAACGTTGTGGGTGTGGGTTCATGAACCAGATGCCCTGGGTTCAAATCCGAGCTCTGCAGCTGCCTAGCTGCATGCTCTTGGGCAAGTGACTTAAGCTCTCCGAGCCTTAGCTTTCTCTTGTGTAAAATGGAGGAAGGGTAGCAACTACCTTCAGAGTTGCTATAAGGAATTAATATTCAAGTTAAAACTGGCACGTGGGCCCTGGCTGATGTGGCTTAGTAGATTGAGCACTGACCTGCGAACCAAAGGGTCGCTGGTTCGATTCCCAGTCAGGGCTCATGCCTGGATTGCAGGCCAGGTCCCTGGTGGGGGGCGTGCAAGAGGCAAATACACATTGATGTTTCTCTCCTTGTCTTTCTCCTTCCCTTCCCCTTTCTAAAAAAAAACAAAAAAACTGGCACATTGTAAGTGGGGACTTGTTTGCCTTTATTCAGTCCTTTTTGAAAGAAAAGACATTCCTTTCTTTGGTGGTTACTCAGAATCATTTTGAGTTTCCCGTTGGAATTGACAGCTGAACAAATTGAAAAAGAAGAAGAGTTTTTGAATGCTTCATTATTCAACCAAATCATTTCTGGAAAAGGCAAAACTATTTCTGGGAAATAGTTCACACCTGATTAACCTCTTAGAATTTTTGATCATTTGTGGACTTAAAAGGACCAGTGGGATGGAATGAATCTATGTGAGGTTTTTAGGAGCCTTGGAAGTTTTCATGCCATTTGTTGTTAAAGAAATGCAAGTATCATTCAGGTGCAAGTGGATTTTCCCCTCCCCTCCCTGCTTGGGCGAGCTGCTGGCCTCTTCCTCGCCTCCCACTCCCTCCAGGGCCCCACCCCCTGTTCCTGCCTGTCCTTTATGCTGCCCAGTGCGCTGTCTGGGCGCCTGGTGCTGTGCCCTCTCCGCCTGGTAACCCTCTCCTCCCTTGGCTTAGTGACATCTTGTTTGTCTTAATGTCTCTGCCGTTAAAATGAGTTTGCCCTCCTTTCCCTGGCCTCCTCTCTTCCCTTAAGCTTGCAAATGGGAAGCTTGCAGAGTTTCCCTCCCTTCCCCTTCCTTCCTTCCTTGGTCATTTATCCAAGCCACGAACTTTTCCAGAGTGCCTGGGACACCATGCGCAGATATCTCTATAAGCTGAGATACAAAGGTGCATAATCCATGGCCCCAGCCCTTAGCAAAGGCTAATGGAGGAACCATCACTTATGGCTGAGGACCAGTTTCAGCAGCCCCAACATCCTCCTGAGGGCTTGGGACAGGGAGGGTCGATATTCTGTAAGAAGGGAGCATGAATAAGAAAATCGACACTTTGAAGTTGAAGAGCCAGACTCGTTCCTTACGCCAGCCTCCAAGAGACTTCCTTCTGAGGGATTGTAACTTCTTGGGATGACGTTCAACTGGAGCACACCCCCGAAAAGAAAGCCCGGTGAAGCCGTGGGCGGCAGCCACGTTCTCTGTGAACGGGTTCCCGTGTTGCCGCTGGACAGAACCCAGGCGTTGGCCAGCGAGTCCTGGTGGGCTTTCCTGCCTGATGGGACGGACCCCTACTCCCAGACGGTGAGGGGTGGCGGCCCCTGGACGGGAGGTCTACCACATAGGCGTCAGGAGCTCCTAGGAAAGTTCAAGCCTTTGGGCGCCTGCTCCTCGGCATCCAGCTCGGTGCTGGGCAGAGGGGCCGCTCGGGAGCAGTGATGCCCAACCCTCCTTCCTGCGCCTTCTTCCCTTGACAGCCCCTTGGCCCTCCGCGTCCCCTCGAAGCTTCTCCTTTTTCTTCTGCCACCGCAAAATCCCAGACAACCGGGACTTGCTCTCCTGAACCGATGGACCTGAGGTGGCGTCGTCCCCGTCCCCTCCTACGAGGTTCCTTGGGAGATTCACTTTCACAGGAGGGTGTCTTCCAGCTTCCAGCAGCTCACTTCTTGAGCCTCCGTTATCTCTTCCACCCTCCACCCGCACAGCTTCTGCGCCAGGGTGGATCGGGCTGGGCCGGGATGCTGCGGGTCGGGGCAGCGGGGCGTGGTACAGGTGGGGCCTCCGGTGTTTTATATACCCACACTAGGCGTTTGGGAAATGTTAACCCATTGGATGGTTTGTTGGGTTACCCGGGAATAATCCTTGCCCTTGTCATCAGAACACACGCCAGCCGCCAGCCCTGGAACGCAAGGACCGGAGTATACCGGATGAGGCCGCCAGCCAAGCCCCGGCAACTTCAGTCTCCGCTCCAAATGCAGGTGAGAGGAGGGGGTGGGGATGGAAGGAATGATAACCGGAGTTGTCACAGTGATCCGCTCCATCCAGAGATAAGGAGCATCTGCAGAGGACCCTGCCTTTCTGGGCCATAGAAGTCACACTCTGGAAAGAGTTGGCTCAGAACCTGAGGGGCCTGGTCTCTCCCTTGCCAGAGCGGAGAAATTCAGGTCCTTCTCTCCTTTCAGCTTTTCGAAGTCTGTAGAAAAGGCACTCACTGTAGAAGAGCTTTTTACTCCTTTGGAAGGATTCTCAAGGGTTTCTTTGTACCTGGGGCTGCGGTGGACCATCCATGCCCACAGGCCTGCGTCTATGAGCTCCAGAGTGTGGGGTGGGGCCGAGAGCGGAGCCTTCCAGTGAAAGGGTTACTATCTACTTCTGGATGAAAGTCTTCCAGTGTTTCAGAAACAGTATTTCTGACCCTGTCATGGACATGCCTTCTCTGGCCTTCCAGAGGGGAGACGCCCACACGGAGGCTGAGACGAGGGGAGGAGTAGCTGTGGGCTGTGCGGATCCGGGTTCACGGGGAGCTCACCGGGAGGCCGTGGGCTGTGGGCTCCGTCTGGGTCATAGCTGCCTTTTGGGTCTGGCCAACAAGCCAACTGTTTTTGAAGTAGTTGCAAACATTCCAAAATCAGGAGATTTCACAGAATGGGTGGCCTCTCTTGAAATTTTGAAATCTTCCATGAGCCTATGTGGCAATGTCAGCTGGGACAGGGCTACTGCCCTGGGGACCATCCCAGAAGGGGTTCTGTGCATCCCCTTCCCTCACGATCAGCAGCCCCCCCTTCTCCAGCACCCCACCCCACCTCTGTCCTGGTGTCTCCTTGCTACAAGTAAACAGGCACACGCCCCTCCCCCTTTAAAAATCCTCCCTCACACGTCTCCTTTCTTGCTGCGGGGTTGTCCCCGTGGAGCCGAACTGCCCCAAAGGTGGCCTCTTCCTCGCCTCCCACTCGCTCCCGGGCCCCACCCCCTGTTCCTGCCTGTCCTTTATGCTGCCCAGTGCACTGTCTCGGTGCCTGGTGCTGTGCCCTCTCCGCCTGGTAACCTTCTCCTCCCCTGGCTTAGTGGCATCTTGGTTGTCTTTTTTTATAAGATTTTATTTATTTTTAGAGAGAGGGGAAGAGAGGGAAAAAGGGGGAGAGACACCTCGATGTGCAAGAGATGTGTCGATCAATTGCCTCTCGCACATCCCATGCTGGGAACTTGGCCCACAACCCAGGCACGTGCCATGACTGGGAATTGAACCCGTGACCTTTTGGTTCATGGCTGGCACCCATCCACTGAGCCACACCAGCCAGGGCAACATCTTGCTTGTCTTAATGTCTCTGTGGTTAGACTGAGTTTTCCCTCCCTTCCCTGGGCTCCTCTCTTCCCCCAAGTTCTCAAATGGCAGGTCCCCCAAGGACCTGGCTGAGGGTCTTTATTTCTGTCACTCAGACCAGCCTCTGGTCTGGTTCTCAGACCTGCTCTCCAACCAGGCCCCCTCTCCCGAGCTCCGGGCCTGCACATCTGGGATACCCAGCAGCAGGCTGCCCTCCACCTCCCGAGTCCCCGCCAGCCCCACCCCCTTCTTGCCTTCCCTGCCTCTGGTCGGCTCTACTAACCATCTGGGGTCACCACCCCAGTCTGCCACCTCCTTAACACCTCGGACACCTTAGGTTTTCATGGTTTGCTGCAGTTGCCTCCTAACCGGTCTGCCTGTCTTAGCTTCTTCCCTCCACTGATGAGGCGAGCTTTACCTAGAGAGCAGTCGAGAATAAAAATCAGATCATCTCACTCCCCTGTTTAAAATTCTTCAGTGGCTCCTATTGGCTTTCCAGGGGGGTGTTCACGTCCTTGGCTTAGCCTTCAAGGCCACCAGGACCTGGCCTTGGTCTCCGCACCCAGTTTCCCAGGTGCACCTTCCATTCCGCAGTGCTCGCAGGCGTCCAAGTGTGCGACGCTGGCTCCTGCTCCCATCTTCATGATGTTTTCCCACACTCCTTCTGCCCCTGATTTTCTGGGCCTTCGAGTCGCCAGTCCAGACGCCCCCTGAGCCTGCAAGTCTGGGCTCAGGGCCCCTTCTCCGTGCTCTCCCATGGCACCTGGACATCCAGGTTTTGGCTCCCACAGTGCGGGGCGTCCACTAGACTTCACATTCAGCAGAGACCTGGGAAGGTCCCTTGCACAGAGTGCCTGGTGCACAAAACGGGTGGATGGTGGCAGGAGCTTCTGGCTGACTGCCCAGCACCCCTGGGGCTGGGTGACTGGGTCCTCCTCCCTTGCCCTTTGTGGGGGCAGATTCTAGCTTCTCACTACGTCTGCCTTCCCCATGCAGCATTTTTTAATTGTATGACATACCCCGTCAACATTTATTAAGTGTCTTGGGATTTAAAGGTGACTGGAATTTGACCCCTTTCCTCGAAGGACTTGTTGTCCACTGGATGCATCCTATCTATTCATTCAATGAACGTTTATGGAGAGCCAGCCCCGCAGGAGGCCCGAGGGAAGCCCAGGGATTCCGGTCAAGCCTGCAGAGTTTAGAGGACCTGGCAGTGGCTTTGCATCTCCGAGGCCTTGGCTCGGAGGGGAAAGGTCGAAGTTCTCCTGGCCTGAGGCTCCTCTACGCACCGCCCCACGGGCTTTTCTCTGATTGTGGATGTTGCCTTAGAAACCAGCTTGCACACCCGTTGCTTTCGTGGACTTTGAAGCCTGAGTTTTGGGTAAACGCACTTCACCAGGAGGCCAGACTTGGACCAGGCCCGCCCCTGCCATCGGCCTCCAGCTTTCTCTTCAGTCGGCTTCTCCAGGGCAGTCTGCTCTCTCCCTTAATCTTTAAAAACACATTTGAGCAGCACAGAGCTTGGGTCGGCTCTCTCGTGGCTGCACTGCTGTCCGCTGTTGCCATCCCGAGTCGTTTGGGTAAATAAGCAGAATGTCAGTGGGGTTGCTGGACTTTGGGAGGAGGCTGTGGAGTTCACGGTGTGGCGGAGTTTGGGAACCAAGACAGAGATCTGGTCACACGGTGCCCTAAGTGCTTGAGCAGTTTTGAAGGGGGAAATGCCGGCCAACTGGACCTGTAAATGCCAACCCAGAAAGTCACAAGTCGGCTGTCGCATGGCCAGGGGTTGAGAGCAGGGCAGCCTGATGGTTAGGAGTCCCGCTCTGGACCCGGTCTGCCCGGGGGTTTGAATTCTGCTTCTGCTACTCTAAGTTCGGGCAAGTCTCGTTCCCCCACTTGTGAAATTAGGGTGATTGGATTACTTACTTCCCTTATGTGGCGGTTGTGACGATTAAGCCGGTTCCCTTTATCAGCACCACGGCCCTGGGTCACGGGATGTCTTCCTCTTGGTCACCAAGCTGTCCTCAGATCTTCTCCTTCCATTCATGGGCCACAGTGTTCCCGTTCCTGTTCTTTCGCCTCCTTAGCTCACTTTGCTCCTCTGACCACTTTATCCCGGTTTTATACTCTTTCATACTCTTCTTTCCCACTCCTCCCCCCAGTTCTGAAGCCTGCTTGGTGGAATGGACCCACAGGTACCCGCGGGAAAGCTCCGCGGTCATTTTTCCTTTGGGTTTGTATTTATAAATCTCTGACGCCCCTTGGAGCCAGTGGGCTCACCTGTGAACCACCCGTCTAGTTTTTAAAATTGTAAAATGGACGTAACAGGCAGCGCACCGTCTAACCATTCTGAAGCACGCAGCTCCGCGACAGTAAGTGCGTTCACGCTGCTGCACGGCCCCCACTCCCGTCCGTCTCCAAACACTCCCATCTTCCCACACTGCACCCTGACTGCCCCTCCCCCTCCTCCAGGCCCTGGTGACTGCATTCCTATTTTCTGCTTCTGTGATGTTAACCACTTGAAGAAGTCCCTGCTCAAAGGGCAGTCCCTTGCTCTTGGACGTCTGACCGACTTCACTCAGCATAACGTCTTCAAGGTTCATCCATGGTGTAGCTTGCGTTGGAATTTTACTCCTTTTTAAGGCTGAACAGTATTCCAGGGCATGTATATGCCCTTCGTTTGTCCATTCGTCCCTTTGATGGACATTGGGATTTCCCCCGCCTCTTGGCTGCTGTGCATGAAACTGCCGAGAGCGTGGTGTGCAGGCGTCCGTACCAGTCCCCGCTTCCACTTCCTCGTGGTTTATGCCCGGGAGTGGAATTGCTGGATGATGGGATCCATCTCTTGTGCAAGGCTGACTATAAATCAAGAGCTTGAACACCTGGCGAGAAAACTCCCTCTTCACCACCCTTCACCCCCACCCCTCCAGTGCCCCCCACAGACTGCATCTCCATAAACGTCACTTCCACCCTCAGGTTGTCCAGGCAGAAGCCTTGCCATCATCCTGGACCTCTCTGACCCTCAGCCGTTCTGTGTCCAGACAGTTCCTGTCTCTGCTGTTAGTGCCCTGGACGGGGTGGGGGGGGGGGTGCCTCCCTGTCGCTCACCCAGATGATGGCCCTTGTTTCCTAACTGGTCTCCCTGTTTCCGCCTCGGTCACCCTCTGGTCTCTTCACAGCAACAGGTGTGACCCTTCGAAAACATCAGTCAAATCACATCACTCCTCACTCAGGACTTTCTGCCGCTCTCCCTGCCCCTCGAGACAAAGCCCAGGGGCTTGCGCCAGTCCGCCACCCTCCCCGCTCTTCCGACTCGGTGAGGCTCCTTGCCGTCCTGCCGCAGGGCGGCTGCGTTGGCTGTGAACTATGCCTGAAATGTTCTAAACACTTCACCCTCCAGTGTCACTTCAGCAGAGGCCTTCTCTGGCTCCTGACGTAAAGGCACAAGCCCTCCCTCCCTGACCTCAGGCGTCGCCCATCCTCGTACCCACTTACCTACCACCCTCCGACTCATAACCCCAACTTCTTCCTTGCTACAGAGTGTGCTTTGTGACGTCAGGGGCTTGGCTGGTTTCCCGTCCTGTCCACGTGGTACGTGCCCACTTGGCATCTGTTGGATGACTGGACGCAGGGTGCTTTGAGGTGCTCGGCCTGATAGTCCGGGGATGTTCCTATGTCTCTGACAGTTGCCCCGAGGTCTCGGCACCTGGGCTCATCTTTCTGGCCGAGCGCGGCTTCAAAACCAAGTGAAACAGGTTGCTCGGCATTTGCAGCTCCCTTCAGCCGCATTTACAGTTCTTGTAAATGTTCTGATCACTGCAAGGATTTACCCTAAAATGAACAGCTCTCCGAAGGCATGTGCCCTGTGCGGGGTCCCTCCAGCTGGACTCAGGGGCTCCAGGAGACTACACAACCCAAGCTATTGTTTTTACAGTTCAATGACAATCTAAGGGAGAAAAAAAAGAAAGTAATCCTTGGTGTTTTGATGGCCGCCTTCCAGCTGAAGACTGCCACCTACACCCACTGGTACCATGCTGTTTTGATTACTGTAGCTTTGTGATATAATTTGAAGCCGGGAAGCGCGATGCCTCCCACCTTGTTCTCCTTTCTTGGACTTGCTTTGGTTACGTGGAGTCTTCTGTGGTTCCCTATGAATGTGATGCTTGTTTGTTCTATTTCTGTGGAAAACGCCATTGGAGTTTTGGTGGGGTTTGCATGGGCAGGGTGCTTTGCTTAGTATTGACAAAACTCCGACCCTCAGATTCTCCGGGGCTGCATTTCCTTGCTTCGACTGTGCAGAATTTCAGAACCTGGTGGTTTGCTAGCGATCCTCTGGTTCCACAGACCCCTTCGTTTTAAAGCGGAAGAAACAGAGACCCGAAGAGGCCGAGTGCCGTGTGACTTCTGTTTTCAGCTATCGCTGGATAATGCGTGGGCCGCAGTGGTCTGGGTGGTAAACCAGAAGGCCTCTGGCAGGAGTGCTGGGAGCCTGCCCAGCACCAGGGACCCACCCCACCTGCTACTATCGCCCTCTAGTGGCCCCTTGGGCCCTGGCCTGGGGGGGGGTAGGTCTCCTGTAACTTGGGCGCTGTCCCATTTCAGGAGGAGCAGAGGCTGCCCGAGGTCCCTGCCTCTCCGACCAGGCTGCCCTCCAGCAGTGCTTCTCGGTGTGAAAACCACGTCTTTCAAATGTCCTCTTTTTGGGGTTCAAATGCACCGGACGGATGAGTTTCAGGACCCTTCTGTGGGCATTTTCGTGTCTTCATGTCTGTTCCAGTTTGTCTCCATCTTCTTCCTCCCAGGTCTCTTAGGGGTTAAACGCTCCCAGGAGGAGGCAGGGCCCGATCCGCCCCCCTCTTCAGCATGTTGGAAATGAGGAATGTTTTGCGCTCATGAAAAAGCTATTGCTCACTGACGTTCTGATTATAGATAACATGTTCTCATTTCGTTAAAATCTTCTCAGTGCCCTTGACACTGTAGGGAACAGGACGCAGTTGACTTAACTGGCGTGGTCTCTACTCCATTAGGTGTAGAAATTCAGGGGGAAAGAGTATTGAAGAGGGTAGCGGTGGTTAGATAATAATATACGAGTGAAATAAGAACTAACTCTTTCAAGCGTTTCCTATGTGTCAGGCATGATACAAACACATTCTGTGACCAAACTCACTTAGTCTTCCTCGCAACCCTATCGAGGAGGTGAAATCCCATTCCCATTTTACAGTGGCAGCAACTGAGGCACAGAAGGATGAAGAAATTCGCCCGAAGCCATAGGGAGCTGATGGGGCAAGGCTGGGAGTTGAATCCAGACCGATGGCTCCCCAGTCCTCCCTCTTACTCGCTACATCCAATGGCCTTGGTGAAGGCTTTGTGAAGGAGGTGACACTTGAGCTGTGCCTTGAATGAGAGGACCCACAGCCTGGGGACAGCGTGGGCGTGGCAGACCCCACCAGGGAGGATGAGCTCGACCTCTCTGGCTGGGGGCGTGTGCTGGACCTGGTGAGATCGGGGGGGGGGGGGGGGGGGGGNCTGGTGAGATGGGGGGGGGGGCGGGGACAGACGGGCAAAGGTGCTAACGTCATCTGCCTAGGCAGGGCAGAGGGTTTCGACCTGATCGAGAAGCACGGGGCCTTAGAAGAGCCCCTGTGACCTTGTTTTAACTTAATTACTTCTTTAAAGACACATCCTCGCATGCAGCCACATCCTGAGGCGCTGGACTTGGGGCTTCTCCGTGGGACTCGGGGTGGGGAACACAATGTAGCCCATGACACCTTCCTTCTTGCCCGGGTTACCTCACGGTGAGAGGCCAGCCCAGCAGCTAGATCTGCTCACAAACGAATGGCAGCCTCCCAGCTTTGCTGGAAAGGTCGGGGGCCTTGTTTCCTGAGGCTTGTTTTCCCGTGCGCGGCTGACCCCGCTGGGCAAGGCGTGTTCCTCTGTGCCGCCCGGTCCGACTTGGTCCGACCAGAAAGCAGCAAACCCAGGGGGATTTTTTTCTTTCTGCGTGCAGAATTCCTCGCATAGCGGAGAGCCGGGAAGGAAGGCCCTGCCTGGGGACAGAGGTCAGGGTTGCAGCGTTCAGGGCCCGTGAGAAAGGGTCAGGCTGCCCTCTGCTGATCCCACATTTGCTCGGTTAGCCTCTGAATTGAGGTACCTAGAATAAACTTGGTCACAACCAGCAATCTAATTTAACTCTTAAACTTTATTTTCTCTCATTCCTAAAGTATTAGTCACCAAGGGCAATTCAGGACAGTGGCCACTGGGTCCAGCCTGCTCCTCCAGTGGGCACAGGCAGGGGATGGAGGGCCACCCTGTGGCCACCCTGTGGCCACCTGGCAGGCGGCCGAGTCTGGGCCAGGCTTCCCAAGTCCTCCCAACTGCCCTCTTGCTGAAAATGAGGAGAGAGGGGCGTCATGTCCTTCCACAGTCTGGCGGAATCAAGCCCAGAGGGCTGCCTGGCACCTTCCTTCCTCTCCCTGTGGGTTCCTGCCCCCTGGTACTGGCCCCATTTGCCATCACTTTTACTGAAGTGAAACAGTTGAGAGATGAATATTCCCTAAAGCCACTTTGGAATACTTTCAAGAATAGGTTTCAGACAAAACAGGGAAAAGGGCAACATTACACCCGGGGCTGGATCACTTACTTGGAGAGCTGGTCCCAGAAAGAGAATGGGAGTGTCACGCTGCGGCTTCACGCCCAGAGGCAGAAGGGACCAGAGACGCTGGGTTGGCGGGATGGAGGCCAGGATGTCCCCCTCTATGTGGCACCTCAGTAAAGGGGTCAGGGGCAGCGTGGCAACCTTCCACCCTCCCTTGTACCTGAGACGAAAAGGTCAGCCTGACCAAACCCTTTAGTCGCTCCCTGGCACATGTACCATTTACCGCTCTCCAGGCCCCCCACGGCTCAAGTAAATTGGTCCCTTCAAGAAATAAAGCTCCTAAAAATGTGTCCAACTCTCTTATTAACAGTTTGTGCTAAAGTGGGTACACTTTGTCATCTTCATTGTCGACGTTAGTGAGGCACTTGTGTGCCAAGAGGCCTGGGAGGTATTGTTTTAGAGTGACTTGCCCTGGTATGCACCTCCTGTTCTCTCCGCCTGGATGGGGTGGGTGATTTGGGAAAAGCTACAGAGAGAAAGAGAAGAAGCCCTTTCCCACGGCGCTCTCCTGAGGTCTGGAAAACGGTTAAGGTGGCCCAGTGGCCTGTACCTGCCTGCATGGGGGCCTGTGGGGGGGCCTGTGGGGGAGCCCCGCCCCTCCCAGGCCTGGGGTGCTAGCCCAGGATTGTGGAATGTGGGCCCTTCTGCCTCGGGGAAGCTGTGGGAGGGAAGAGGCCTCCTGGGGAGCCACAGGGAACTGTGGGGGAGGAGATAATGAGGCGGAGTGCTCTGAGATAACCCTCTTCTCTAGGGGAAAGTTCCCCGGAGCAGAGGCAGCTGGAAGGGATGCTGATGTCCAAGGGCCTCTGGGATGCAGAGGCCTCTGCGTGAAACTGTCTGACCAGGTTTCCCTTTGACGTCGGTGCACATCCTCCAGCCCTCACCATCTTGCCCTCCTGCTCTTTCTCAAAAGTACCAGTGGCCCCTGGGCCTTTGCACAGGCTGCTCCTTTGGCCAGGAATGCCCCAGCTGCCCCCTAAGGCAATTGACCTTCAGGATCTGGTGCAGCCCTTGCCCCCTCAGGAAAGCCTTGACTCTGGGCTGGGTTGGGATGTCTCCCTGAGCTTCACCTCCGTAACTCCTCCTCTCCTTTGCCAGGCAATAACCCCAGCCTCTGAGAAGTGAGGGACCCCCTTACATGTCTCCAGGTGTTCGCATCTGGCAGGTAACTCCTGTGTCTGCAAGCACTGGGGCTCGAGGCTCGCTGGGGGAGGACCCTGGGATGGGGGGCTGCTGAGTGAACGTGGCCGGGCTGAACGCCGTTTTGTTGAGCCGCAGCGGCTGCGGGCCTGGCACTTCGCATTCCTTGTCTTGTGTGACCCTCAGGAGAACGGTGGGCGGAAGCTGCCGTGTCCATTCTCAGGTGAGGACATCGTGACTAGGCTGAGGTTACACAGCTAAGAAGCTGTAGCGGTTTCCCGTCCTCACGGGGGCTGCGTGAGAACCACCGGGAGCTTTACTGGTGCTGCTTCCAAAATGTCGATGTTCTTGGAACATGGCTTTTCTGTGGCAGTAACATGTATATAACGTACAACCTACCGCCCGGACCACTTCTAGGCGCATGTTTCTGTGGCTCAAGCACAGTCTCACTGTTGTGT
This sequence comes from Sturnira hondurensis, assembly GCF_014824575.4. Classification (NCBI taxonomy): domain Eukaryota; kingdom Metazoa; phylum Chordata; class Mammalia; order Chiroptera; family Phyllostomidae; genus Sturnira; species Sturnira hondurensis. The sequence goes on along the minus strand of NW_028080428.1, from coordinate 90,337 downwards.
CCCCTCCACAGCTTGTCCCTCGCCACAAACTGGAAGTCCTTCCCCATTACACAGTAACCGTCCCTGCCCCTGCCCCCGGCCCCCGCACCCACCGTGCTGTTTTCTGTCCCTGCCAACGTGATCCCTCCAGGGACCTCCTCTCTGTGGAATCAGAGCGTTTGTTCTCTCGCGCCTGGTTTGTTTCACTGTCACAGGATTTCAAACACGGGCCCCTGGAAATCCTCATGTTGGGTCTGCATGCTTCTTGGAGAGATTCCGGGAGAGGTTGGGAGGTGGGGCGGGGAACACCGCCCTGGTCCCCGCACAGGCCTTGAGGGGGTTGATGGAGAGGGATGGGGGGGCTGGGTGAGTCAGGGAGTAGTGTGGGCTGAGAGGCAGGAGGGGGCAGGTGAGGGTGGTGGCCGACAGAGGGGCCCTGGGGTGGGCGGTGGCTGGTTTCGGGCAAGCATTGCTTAGAGTGGGATGTTGATGAAGGCCTAAGGACTCAGAGTGGAAGGAGGGTGGGGGGACAGTTGTACGGACTGGTCAGTTCTGGGAAGGTCTGTCCGTCAGCCTGGTCCCAGGCCAGGATGAGGAGCCGACAAGGTAAAGCCAGAGAAAGGGGGAGGCTGAGATGGGGGGGTGAGGGAGGCCGCAGAGAGTGAGAGAAATCAGAGTGGGCGGTGGGCGAGAGCCCCACTCATCCACCCAAGTGGAGGTGCCCAGGAGGAGCAGGGACCCCACCCCACCCCAGGTCTAGAGACAAAGGGTCAGAAGTCGGGTGGGGAGATGTGGGAACGGGGGCTTGTGGGGTGGAGGTGGGGAAAGGGTCTGATACGGAGCCAGCCACTGCAGCAACTGGGAGATGGCAGGCACCGTATTCAGCCATGTATAATGCACACCCAGGTTTTTGGCCCAAACTTTCATTAATTTTTAAAATTCAATTATTTATTTATTTATATTTAGATATTTTTTTGGTATTATAAAGGAATTTTAACATTCATTTCTGAAGATGTAGGTATTGTGATTACTTTCTAGTAATGCATAAATATAATTAAAGGAATTAAACACATTTTAATGCATAAATATAATTAAAGGAATTAAAAACATTTATATAGATACAGAATTAGCACTACTCATGTATAATGTGCATCCTTATTTTTCTCTCGAAAATTTGGGCAAAGAAGTGCACACTGTACACAGCACAACTCGACCCTCCCTCAGTGTCCGGGGAGCTTGGCTCCAGGGCCCTGGTGGGGGGTGGGCCTGGCAAGGAGGGTGCCCCCCCACCCCAGGGAGCAGGGGCTGACGGCCCCTTCTCTCCCTTCCCACCCCCTATCTGTCACCTCAGCCTTTCTTTATTCATGCTTTGTTTTCTTTTCTCAGCTCCCCCTTGCTTCATAATTAAGTTCTCTCTCTTCGCTGTCCCTGAATGGAGCTGAGAGACGGGTGGATGGCGCCTGCGAACACGCAGGAGCCCCCCCTTGCTGGCCCACCACGGCAGGCCTCCAGGCCCCTGTTCTGCCTCCTGTGGGCTGCCCGGCCCTCGGCAGGTCTGCACCCATGTCCACACCTCCCTTTCCCCATTTATGACGTTTGTAGTAATAGTACCGACCACAGAGGCGGTTGTGAGGATTGAGTGAGAGAATCCATGTAGAGGGCTCAGCACAGTGCCAGGCACAGAGGAAGCAGACAGGCAGTCTCCATGCTCACTCCCAGAGGCATGCGGGGTGGGGGGTGACTTGCTCTGACTGCTTTTCTCCCCTCCCCGCAGCAATGCAAAGAGAGGCTGGGAAAGGAGGCCCAGGCCAGCCAGCCTCCCGGGAGCTATAGGCAGCGTTGGCAGTGCGAGTGGCCATGGGGTGGGGGTCGCTGGGTTTCAGGCGTGTCTTTTTGTGGGGTGTGGAACAGTTTCTGGAACCGAGGGGTTTTCTGGTAGGAAAGTTTCTTTAAGGGAAGACAGATTCAGGCTCAGCCAGTGGCGGTGAGGATGGTTCTGCTCGCAGCCTGATGTGGGACACCTCCTAGGGTCCCACCTATGAGTCCTGTGGAGACAGAGGCTCCGAGTCTTACCAGGGAAGGGTGGTATTACCACTGTCTCTGTAAGGTGATGGGAACAAGACATGATACTTTCGCACTTTTCAGCCAGAGGCAGAGAGAGAGAGAGATGTTTTTCCCACCTGGGCATGGAAGGGGTGTGTCTTTGGTGCACTGAGAACCCAGGAACTACAGTGTGGCTTTGGCCCTTCCTGCACGGCTGCCGCAGCACAGTGCCCGGGGTGACACAGCGCCCGGCAGAGTGGCAGTGCCCTCGCAGGCTGTGGTCGGGGAGGAGGTGCAGCCCTGCCCAGCAGCAGGCAGTGATCTGGCACCTGAGACCGGATGCTGGTGTGGGGGTCGGGGGGCAGTTGTGACGTCTTCAGGCAGCTCAGCGAGCAGTGGGGTGTGGGTGGTGGGCCTCCCATGGAGGGAGACCTGTGGGAGCAGATGGCGCCTGCTTGGGAGGACTCGTGAGCAGCTGTGTGAGGACTGCAGGAATAAGAGAGAGAGAGAGAAAGAGAGAGAGAGAGAGAGAGTGTGTGTATTCAAGGGGGCAGGTTTTGGAGAAGGCTGGGACCTCATCAGAGTTGTCCAAGGCAAGAGGCAATGACATCCCTGTTATTACTGTCAAATGGCCCCAACCTGCAGCCCAGACTGGGGTAGCCGGGCAAATGCCAGTGTGCACGTTACATTTGTGAGTGACACATGTATGAGTAAAAGATGATGCTGCCTCTTCTGACTGAAACTGCAAGTTTCTGCTCTGTGTCAGAAACAAGTAAGCCACCTTTTCACGCGTATGAGGTCCTTAATTTTTTTTCTCTGTGGGGTGGAGCTGGATCTGATTGCGGACTTCCAGCCTCCAGAACCGTGAGGCAGATTTCTGTAGTGCAAGCCATCCTGTCTGTGGCATTTTTGTCATAGCAGCTGGAACCGCCTAAGATACCAGGGATGCTGCTGAACACGCTACCATGGGCAGGGTGGCCTCCCACAACTGAGAACGTATCCACTGCAAATGTTTCACGTGTCGCCGTCGAGACCCTCTGCTCTCCGGGGGGTGTGGATGGTGTGTGCAGTCAGAAAGCTCTCCTGCCAGGCCTGTCACCTCCCCAGGGTGCCAGGACCGGCACCCCTGTCCTCTTCCCTGTGACGGCAGGAGGCTGGCGCTCTTGCCCCCACAGATCCTCTCCCTGTGCTGGTGGGAATGAGGTGGGACGGACTTTCAGCTGGCCGCGGTGGACCCCAGGTGGAGGAGGCGTCCGGGGTGAAGGGCAGGCCGGGTGGGTCCGGAGGAAGTGCAGCAGCGTCTGGTGTCCTCTGTGTATTCTATTGAAATCCACCAGCTGGGTAAGCGCCGGATTGTGGTGAACACGTCGGCTCTTTAGAAGTTTTGTTTATTTCCTGAAGGAACGAAGAGATGAGAGGCCAGGCTTGGCGGGAGATGAAGATCTGATGTCCACGGCCATTCACAAAATTACTGACCATGCCCACCTGGGGCGGCCACCCATCGGACCCTTGGCTCAGCACTCAAGCCGCTTTCTGTTAGCTGCGTTTTACGCTTCGCTCTTTTTGTGGGTTGGGCAGCTGGGAACCAGAGGTCTGGTTGCGGGAGTCGTTTTGTAAACCCCATAGGCTTTTCCATGGCGTTTTTGGTTTCAGATCCAGCACTCACACCTGGAGGGACTGCGTGGTTTCACGTGTCACCTTCTCTGTCCCTAACCTGTCTCCCTCTGTGGAACGACCTGTTCCTTTTCCCACCCAGTTCCCCCAACCCTAGCTCTTATTATGGGCTGGTTCTGTGAGTGTAATCCCAATATAATCAGTATAATGCACACACAGTTATCCCCCAATGGAAGAAGGTTCTGGAGGGCAGGGGCCATGTGGTATGTCCTATCTTGGAGCCCTTGGCACTGACGCTGGGTCTGACCCGAGATCCGGCTTCACGAAGCGTTTGTTGAATTGAACCGAACTTCAAGGGAGTGAACTGTAAGCCACAATTTCACAGGAAAAATGGCAGATTTGGGCCACTGCGGGTGTATGGATGAAAGGCGGCGTGGGACGTCTTAGCAGGGTACTGGCTACTGCCTGAGCAAGTGCCCACCTCTCTTTCTCAAACCCATTCCACCGTCTAACATTCTTTCCTCAGTGTCAAAAGGCTTGAGTGTGCCAAGATGAATGTTTGGAATGCTGGGCGAGCCGTGGTGGAGGCCAGAGGCGCTGAGAGTTTAAGGTGTTTACAGCATACGCTTTCTAATGAGGTCACTGCAAAAATTTGATGGTACGATAAGTATTTTCTTTTAAAGAAATGCAGTAATGTTAATTTCAAGGACACACTGTGAATGCACTGAATGAGGCTCTGAGAAAGGACCCAGGCTTTGCATAACCACCCAGCAAACCGGGTCTTTTGAAAAAAGACACTTGGGATCCACAACAAACAGGCATATTGTTTGTAAATAGTTTATTATCCCTCGCAGTGCAAGTGCTTCCTTATCTTAGTTACACTGTTAATTTGCTTCGTGGAAGCCTCTGTTTAAAATTCAGGGGTGTCCAACCTGCGGCCCTCAGGCCGCAGGCCACCCAGGACGGCTATGAATGCAGCTCAACACAAAATTGTAAATTTACTTAAAACATTGTGAGATTTTTTTTTGTGATTACACGTCACAGTGTATTTCATGTGTGGCCCGAGACAACCCTTCTTCCGGTGTGGCCCCCTGGAAACGATCACAATTCTCAGTCATGTCATCCAAGCCCTTTGTGACCATGCCACCCCTCCTCCCGCCCCCTGCAGAGACACCTCACTCGCACCCAGCACTTCTCTGCGAGTAGCAGACAGTGATTTGCACCAGCAACGGTTTAACCTTGATGGAAAGGAAAGGTCATTGCCAGGCTCGGTTCTGCCGATCTCCATGTGAAAGGAGTTCAGCTGGGGTGCCAAGTTTTACCTCTCCTGCCCATTTTGGGGGGCAGATTTTAGATAACAGAAATTGAATCAAAGTAGACGATTTAAGAGCAGCCGTGTGTGTGGACTTGGAGTTCGGAGACCTGAATTCAAATGACCCACCTACTGAATATGGGTCAGGTGACCTTCTGAAGCTCATTTAACCTGTAAATCTTAGTTTTACCATTAAAAAATGTGGCTAGAGCAGCCTGTGCTGGCGTCCTCATCACACCTGCAGACGGAAGTATTGTGTGTCTCGCTGCACAATTCTATGGCTCTTCCCTAGTCCCCAGTCCTGTAGCTTTAATAAATAGGGACAGAAGACTGCTGAGCCTCAGGTCGTGGCCACTGAGCTTTCAGTAACTGTGACCCGGAGGGTTGGGGTGCTGGACTAGCCACCAATGCTGAAGTGACATGGAGGGCAGGGTGGTGGCCGTGCAGCGTGAGAGGTGGCGGGGCAGGGCCCAGACTGAGGTGGGAGAAGGAGAGTGCTGAATGCCAGACACTGACATCAGAGCAGTTCTGGCAGCCGGCCAGCCCCAGGCTGCCCCCTCCACACCCCGATGGCAGGAGGGGACAGACTGTTTTGGAGACACTTCTATTTAGAAGTTTACATGGCTGTCACTTAAAGGTTTCACCTTCAGCGATTCAGGAAATCCTGCTCTATAAAATGACTCACTCGCTCCCTAAGGGCTCGGCTGGGCGGTCAAACACGGGATGGCAATTCTTGGAAGACTGTTCCCGTTTTTTGTCGGGGGCTGTCCCTTGGAGGGAATGTTTTCGAATTCTCAGTGAGGGATGACATTAAAAAAATGTTTAAATTGTTCAAGGATAGGTTTCTGTCTTTTTCTCCCATTGCAGAATACTTTTTAGAAATTAGTTCTGTGGGCCTAAAGGGTCACCCTTCTCTCATGATTCAGTGTGACAGGCCCTTTATCTAATGTTCATTAAAGGCCGTGGGGGTCCAACTCCGCTGGGGTGCAGACCCAGCTCCTTCCGAAGCTCGGGGCTTGGCCTCTGGCTCTGGGCTCGTTTATCCTCCAAAGAAAGGTTCCCCCCCCCTTTTATTATTTTATAAAGATATCACAAAAACCAAATTCTTTTCAATTATTATTTTTTTCTTTTTTGGCTTTACCTAGTTTCCTTTTTTAAAAAGTGATATTTTATTATTTACGCTATTACGGTTGCCCCTGCTTTTCTCTCTTTGCCGCCTCCGCCCAACCCCTCCTCACCCTCCCTCGGGCCATCCCCTCATTGTCCACCGTGTCCAAGGGTCTTTCTTTGGCTATACCTTTGCCTTCTTTTATTTTATACAACTCAAAACTTTGAAGTCAAAGGTGAAAGTCACCCCCCTGTTCCCGAGTAACCCCTGCTTATTATGATGACCCTCTCTCTCTGGGAAAGTGCCCCCCCACCCCACCGCTGTGTGTCTGTGGGTCTGGGTCTCCGGTTCCAGCTGCTGGTGCCCTAGTCCCACCTTTCGGCTGGACACTGTCACCAGAGTCTCTCGCTTCAGACACAGCAGGTCTTCCGAGTTGTTGGCAGTGCCCACTTCGGTAGATGTTGTGGACAGGCCTCGGTGACCTGCAGGAGCGGTTTCCTGTATGTAGCCCAGGAGGTAGATTTGACCTCTGTCGGTCTGTGTTCTCAACTGTGACGTGCAGGGTTGGGACGCCCTCAGCCCTTGTTCCGAACCGTCCACACGCCTAGCCGCCTCCTCCCCCGCCCCGAGGGAATATTTCTGGTTTCTCGCTCTGCTCTTGGCACTTTTGCCCAGCAGGAGGGCTTGTGTTGAACTATACAGAGGGCGGGAGAGCTGGAGTCTCCTTTTGGCTGGCTAGCTGTGTGGCCCTTCCCATGCCTTGCCCCTTTGGGACCTAGTTTTTGCAGCTGAGCTTCGAGGAACCAGGCCTGTTTGATCTCCAGGAGCCTTTCTGGTCTGATGCCCAGGATTTTCTTGGTCTCCTTCTACCCTGGGGTGACCCCACTGATCCCGAGGGGAACAGCCAGCTCAGGGCAGGCACAGGCACAGGGTGGGTGGCCATTGTAGGTCTGGAGTGGCGGGGGTGGGGGCAGGCAGAATGGGGAAGCTGGACTTTTTTCCAGAGCCCCTGAGTCAGTTCCTTGTGGTCTGACTTCATTTTTTTCTTTGAAGGGTTGTGAAATCCCAGAATGTCACCCACGCCCACTTCAGCCCTGAGGACATTTGCGGTGCCATCCAGCACCATTTCAACGCTGAGTAGGACCACTTTGGAGATAATCTGTCGCCTGTGAGCCTTGGGGCTTGGCTAACCAGCCACCCCCGTCTGTCCTGGACTGTCCTGGACTGTCCTGGACTGTCCTGGCGTTACCACTGGAAGTCCCAGGCCCCAGGAAACCCCTCAGTCCCCACCAGATGGTTGGTTCCCCAGCAGCGTTCCCCATCGGGACCTGGACAGCTTCCTTAATGGGACGGGCCATGGTTAAATGAAAGAGCCGGCAGGTCAGTGAACCTCAGTGTCATAGGGCGGGGGGTGCTCTACAGATGCAGACTCCTGGGCCCCACCCTGGAGAGTCAGATTCAGTAGATCTGGAGTGGGAACTAAGAATTTGTACTTTATAGAGGCCCCCAGGTGAGTCTGAGGCAGGTGAATCAGGTACCACACCTTGAGGGACATGCTGTGCTCTGAGCAATGGAGGAAGCAGAGCCAGCTCACGCCCTCTTGGAGTTTGTGCCCCGGGCAGGTACAGCCACACTGGGAGGTGACTCGGCTATGCAGAGAATGCTGTGAGTCTCTGTCTTCCTCCAGGTCCTCCGGGGCTCACGGAGCTCGACACGTGTCTGTTACAGGGGGGACTTGGCCTTCATCCGCCGGGGGTCTGCAGGGGCCGTTCCCTGCAGCTAACATCAGGCTCTTGTCTCCGATCCACCCCTGCTCTTTCTGCTGCACCGAGTGGCCTCTCCGGTGAGGAGAGCAAGAGGGACAGTGTCTCAGGCCCATTGCTCTCACCTTCTGGCAGGGGGGGTGAGGAAGCCGTCCGACTCTTATTCTTGGTAGGCAGCTGTCGCTGATGAGCTAAGCCTTCTTCTCGAAGGTGAATTGGTAGCAAGAGCCCTTAATTACATGGGGCAACGCGGAGAGCACTGGAGGCGGCCCACTAAGGGTTTGCTTACCCACTGGCTGCGGCTGCCGAAGGGCAGAGTGACAGAGGCGTCCCTGAGAGGGGAGAGGAATGGACTGACGGCTCCGTAGGCCTTCAGGCGAGGAGGAATGGGGGCCGCAGGCCTCGACATGGCACCCCTGGGGGCGGCCCGCTTCCGTGGCAGCTGGATCCATGCTTCGCAGCTGGCCGGGGTCTGCACCAGGCTCCGCCAGCCGCCATCAGGCCTGGCCTAGGGGGCCATCTTCATCTGTCTGGGCCGCCGTAGCAAGACCATGGCCTGGGTGGCTTACCACCAGCAGCACTTTGTTTCTCGTCGTTTTGGGGGTGGGAAGTGGGACGGCATGAACATTCAGTCCATTGCAGGGCCTTCCTGGGACTGGGGTCAGGGCATCCCTGCTAGTGGGGTGTGATGGCTGGGAGCACCGGCTTGGGGGCTGGCCTGCCTGGGTTCAAATCTTGTCTCACTTAGTGGGGTGACCTTGGGCAGGTCGTTAGCCTCCCTAAACCTCCGTTTTCCTATGTATAAGATGGGGGGTGAGAGATAATCTTCCCTGTGTTGTCAGGAAAATTGAATGACATGAGCGTGTAAACTGCTTAGTCTAGTCCCCGGCATGTAATAAAGATGAACCTTTATGACCATTTTTGATAGAAACTGGCCAAGGCCAGCAGTGATGTCCATGCTAATTTGCTAGGACTACTGTTTATTTGCTTTTAGAGAGAGGGAAAGGGCGGGGGACATATCAGTGTGTGAGAGACACATGGATCGGTTGTCTCTTGCTCACCCCCAACTGGGGACCCAGTCCTCGACCCAGGCATGTGCCCTGACTGGGAATCGATCCGGCGACCTCTTGGTTCGGAGGCTGGCGCTCAGTCCACTGAGCCACACCAGCCGGGGCTTGCTAGGACTGCTGTAACAGAATGCCACAGACTGAGAGCTTCAACAACGGAACATGACTTGCTCAGGGTTCTGGAGGCTGGAAGTCCCAGGGTAAGGCAGGGGCAGGTTTGGGTTCTTCGGAGGCCTTTGTCCTGGGCTTGCAGACGGCCGCCTTCTTGCTGTGTCCTCTCGTGTGGTCCCCCCTCTGTGCCTGCATCCTGGTTTCCGACTTTCCTCTTCCTGTGGCACCAGCCATCCTGGATTGGGGCACCCTAATGAGCCCACTATGACGTAGTCACCTCTTTAAAGACCCTGTCTTGAAATACAGCCTCGTTCCGAAGTGACAGCAGTTAGTTTTAACATAGGAATTCATGGGCACAACAATTCAGACCGTAATAGGGGCCAACCTCAGGGCCAGGATCTTTGAGGAGCGACAGCAAAGGTCCTTCCTAGGGAGCCAGAAATGAAAGTGGGGCCCAGGCATCACTGGGGAGAGTGGGCCACGCTGCGGCTGCCCAGGCAGCCCATCCCATTGCACTCGGCCAGGGCACTGGGGACAGTGTGTTTAGTGTTACAGCCGGTGGCTGGGTTAGGCGTGGCCCCAGCCTGGAGGGTGTGGGTGCGATCAGCAACCTGGGTACCGGGAGGAGGTAAGCGTGGGAGGCAGTGGAGGCAAAGAGCAGGTGGTGGCTCTAGAAGAGACATGAGGGTCACGTTCCTGCAGATTGTGGGGACAAAACAAAAGCCGAGGCTGCGAGGTAGCACTGGGCCAACCCCTGGCCCAGACCTTTAAGTCCCATAAGACCCTCGCTTCCCTTCGGTGGGTCAGGAAGCCCCTTGAAGGGCCCAACATGGTGAGTGTTCCATGTAGGTGTCAGGCCATCCGGGGCCTTCTGGTACACGTAGTGGTTACCCTTCCTTACGAAATGAAAATCCAAGACTTCAGCAGAGAACTGGGTGGCCAAGGTGTGGATCCTTTTAAGAACTGGACTCTGGCTGGGGAGGCTCCATGGTTGAGTGTGGCCTGTGAATCAAAGGGTCGCTGGTTCGATTCCCAGTCAGGGCACATGCCTGGGTTATAGGCCAGGTCCCCAGGAGGAGGTGTGGGAAGGGCAGCCACACACTGATGTTTCTCTCCCTTTCTTTCTCCCTCCCTTCCCCTCTCCAAAACTAAATAAAAAAAAATGAACTGGGCTACAGCACAGCTTGGGATTTCAATTTGCTCTCAGCCCTAAAATGAGCTCGTAAAGGTCGCTGGTCAGGACCCCCAGTTTCTTTCCCTATCCCCTCCCCACCCCTTCCCCTTCCCTCTTCTCTTCTCCTCCACAACGGTCCTCCTGAGATCCTTCATGGGTCTCCCCATTGTCCTGGCAGATCTGTCCCTGCAGACCCTGAAAGCCTAGGCATCTCTTTACCCCGCATTTTGCTCCAATTTTGGCTGCAGGAGGGGTCCGGAGGGGGGCATCCCGGGAGAATGTTGCTGGAGTGAGGGTCAGCGGTTCCGCTTTCACCATGAAACATCCCAGGTCCTTCACCTTCATCTCCAGGCCGCCTGGGTTGCAGCTTCTTGTTCATATCCCCTGTTGTTATCTAAATGGTTTGGGTTTTGGTAATGTCTCTGCCCTCAGTCATTCTGGGGTGGCTGGGGTTGAAGATGGTCTTTTTCAGACGTCGTTGGCAGCTTCAGAGTGAACTAGGAGTTCCTGGCCGCGCACATGACAAGCGTGTGTAGACGCGGCCCTTTCCCTGACACGTGTCCAGGGGGAGCAGAGCCCCTCTGGCCAGACCTAGGGTTCAGGCTCCGCCTCCGACCTCCGGAGTCTCCTCAAGTCACCCTCTCCTCTGGGTGAACAGAGCCCCCCGCCGCCCAGAGCTTTCTCGACTCCTGTGGACACCAGACTGTAGTCTCCTGAGAAGGCAGTGGTGCAGTGCCGAGTTCAAGTCCAGCATCGACTCCTGGCTCTGCTGCGCGCCGGCCGGGTCTCCGGGCTGTTTTCAAGCTCTGCCCCTTCGCTTCCGAGTTGTGTGCCTCCCGCACATCAGGTGCCCAACAAATTAGGGCTAATTCTTCTTCTTCTTACCGTTTGTTCAACTTCCTCAACCCCAACGGAGTTGAGGGTAGTGGTTTCCCCTGGACCAAGGGCATCGGGGGCATCAGGCACCAGAGCGGGGCTGCCGGCGTCTGTTCCGGCTCCCCCATTTATGAAGTGTTCTTCCCTGGCCTCGGTTTCCCCCTTGCTAGAAATGGGGACACTAAGGCCACTACATCATAGTGTTGTGGTAAGGACAAGATGAGACTGTAAAGGTGAAATGCTGGACCTGTGAGAAGTACTCAGTTACTCAGTCAAGTGTTCAGTTGTCTGTCATTATTTCCGTTTGGAGTAGGGTAGGTGAACTGCCCTCCGGCCTCTAGGAACCTAAGGAACAAAACAAACAAATGAGCAAAGTAGACCCAGAGGCATGGAAACGAGGAAGAGGCTGACAGCGACCAGAGGGGAAGGGGGAAAGAGGGCAAAGAGTCCAGTTAAGAGACATGTAGAAATGACCCATGGACGCTGACAACAGGGTGGGGACTGACTGCGGGGGTAGTGGGAGGTGGGCGTGTGCAGGGCAGGAGAGAGCAATGGGGGGAAAATGGGGACAACTGAAAAAGAGCAATAATAATAATAAAAAGAATATATCACTGCCCCGGCCAGTGTGGCTCCGTAGGTTGGGTGTTGTCCAGTAAACTGTGGTTCAATTCCTGGTCAGGACAAGAGTCCAGGATGTGGCTTCGGTCCCCAGTCAGGGTGCATTCGAGAGGCGACTGATCAACGTTTCTCTCCCTGTCTTTCTCCCTCCCTTCCCCTCTCTGATAAGTAAATAAATAAAATCTTTAAAAGAGAGAGAGACTATTTGGCTGTGGACCTGTCATAGGCCCTGAAGCGCCATCCACCCCGTGAGATTAATTTTTTTTTTTTTGAGACTAAAGGGTTCTGGTCTCCGAGGGTGTTGCTAAGAGGCAACCACTTCAATCCAGCAGCTGTCCAGCCATGTGGCTGGCTGGGCAGGAGCCTGTGTTCCTCAAACGCACACGTGGTCGGTTTTCTTTCAACCGAAGTCTTGCCCCCGCGATTGTTGTGAAGTTTTGGTGGAGGAGAGATGCGATGAGACCTGTCCTTGGCCCCTGGAAGTGATACTGCTGAGCCCCGGCGGGATGTTGGCTCTTCCTGGGATCTTGAACTGGGCTCTCCACCAACCTTCACCATGGCCGCTTTAGAAAAGTGCAGTGAGCTTTCGACTGTACTTCAGTCAGCATCCAGTGAGTGTCTGCTGCTGAGCTAGGCGCCTAGAATGCAAATAGAGAGACAGATGTCCCAGCTGGTAAAGTCCCACCAGCCTGCAGCCCAGGGCCCTTGGGCCTCCCCGCCAACACCTTCTCGCCTCCTCCATGTTCTGGCCCTGGGGACAGCAAGAGCAGAGGCTCGGGAGGTGTCACGACCCGGGGTCTGTTCAGGAGGTGAGTGGCACTGGGTGGCTACAGGAGGGGTGGGCGTGGGTGGGCCCCCGTGGGGCCAGGGCGTCCTTGTTCTTGGGGGGTGGGAGCAGAAACTGTTTGTACCCAACGGACTGTCTTAATTTCCATTTTCAACCGACCCTTTTTACAAAGAGAAGAAAAGTATAGGTAAGGGAATTGGACTTCAGGGGGAAAGTTCATCAGATAAGAGCTACAGCATTCTTCCATCTGTGTGTTGGGCGGTGGGTGTCTCACCCTGGAGCACAATGATGCCATCTTCATTGCTTGCAGTCCTCCCGAGGCACAAAGGTGGGACTGCTGATGGTCTCCTGCAGTCGGGGTGGGTCACACCTTCAGTTCCTGGAACAATACCTTGTTACATACATTGATGACTAAGTTTATTAGCTACTACCTGAAACTAAAATGGTTCCAACATTTCAGTCCCCCATCAGAGGCACTGGAAGTTTTCTCACAGGGAAATGACATGAGCTGACTTTTGTTTTTTATTTTAAAAAAATATTTTATTTATTTTTAGATAGAGAGGAAGGGAGGGAAAAGAGAGGGAGAGAAACATCCCCGTGTGAGAGAAACGTCAATCCCAACCCCGTGGCTGCCTCTTGCAGGCACCCCCATGGGGGGGGCAGGCTGAAGCCCAGGCCTCCACCCTGACCGGAATGGCTTGGAGGGGCCACGTCCCCCCCCACCCCCGCCCCAGGGCCATGCCTGCCCATCAGGGCTGACTTTGTTTTTCCAGCACATCCCGGTGGCAGCATGACAATGCTTAGTACTGAGCACTTCCCTTGTGACAGGCTTAGCTAAATGCATTCACGGGAGCCATCTCATTTAATCCCATTTTACAGATGGGGCCGGGCGAGGCCACAAAGCCGTTCCTGTAGCTGCAGAACTGGGACAAACCCACATCCATCCGGCGGCAGAGCCGCCGCTGTGAACAGCTGGCTCTGCAGCCTCCCTGAACCTCACTGCCCCTGTCTGTCAGCTGCACCACAGGGTGGTTCTCCTCCACTGGGGAATATATTCCCAGTGCTTGGCACAGTGCCCGGCACATTGTGTGTGCGCAGCAAATGCTAGCTATGTCTCTGTTTGTCACTGTTGCTATTATCTGTTTCAGAGAGTGCCCCCTGGCACGCCAGGTGTTGGGTGGTACCTTTAAGTTCGAAACCACACGGGCCTGCATGAGTAAGCCTGGCGAATGAAGCCACCCCGCTCAAAGCAGGGTGCTACACAGGCGGCTTCCTGTATCCTCCCCCGTTGCTGTGGTTACCAGTGTGGGCACCTGGTTCTCGCTCTGTCACCGAGGCCTCTCCAGCTCAGGTCAGGGTGACCCCGTTCCCGCCTGGCGCGGCTCCACGAGCTGCTTCTCTGAGATCTCCTCCCACATTCCCTGGTCTAGGTGGCCTCTGGCTGAGCCCGGGCAATGGGAGACTGGTGACTACCTCCAGGGGGACAAGGTGAAGGCTAGAAGGGCCCCGGCCGCGGGAATGGAGGGTGATGGCAGTTTTAGGAGATACTTTGGATTTAGGACGGACGGGAGGTGACCATCTAATCCCACGAGGAGAAGAGAGGGGGAGTGAACAATGAACACTCTTTCTAACTTGAACGGCCTCGTGGCTGTGCCCCGTTCCTCACCAGGTGCCGCGCGTGGTCCATCCCCTCTGCTCCCAGGGCTTTGCCCACCCCATCTGGGCTGACAGCTGCCCAGCTCCCAGCTCCCTGAGCCCCGGCCCCGACTGCTTTCCTGACCCTTGCTCTCTCCACACGGATGTCCCTCAGGCGTGTCCAACACGGTGTTTCCAAAATGGAGCTCCAGAAATGATCGGGCCCCTCGCTCCCGAACTTGCGTCCCCTCTTGGTCAGCGGTACTACTCGTGCCCGTATTCAAGCTAGAAAATCGGAGCACCCTGCCCAGCGCCTGCCTCCCCCTCGCCCCTTGCAGCCCCGTCCTCCTAAGTCCCGCCATTTCTGCCTCAGGAACGCGTCACCTCTCGCCACCTGCACCCACCACCTTCCTGGGTCCAACCATCCCCATCTCTCACCTGGGTGGCTGAGTCCACATTGCCTCCCCTCTTCCACCCTGGCTCCAAATTCCAGCCCCAGGGGTCTTTTAGATTTGATTGTTCATCCTTTTACCTAATGACTTCCAAATACACCACCATCTCATGACTTACAAGCTTCACCCCTGTGTGGCTCCTGGGTTGCGTGTTCTCTCACCAACTGAAGGGCCCTGGTTTGATTCCGGGTCAGGGCACACGCCTGGGTTGTGGGTCAGGTGCCCAGTTGGGAGCCTTCCAGAGGCAACCAATTGAAGTTTCCCTCTATTTCTCCCTCCCTTCCCCTCTCTCTAAAAATAAATTAATAAAATCTAAAAAAACCCACAACCCCCCAAGGTTCTACAGTGGATCTCAGCTTCCCCTGGCTTCCCTCTTCCCCGTCACTTCCTTCCCTTTAGCCCCACTGGCTTCCTTGCGGTCCCCACGGCACATCAAGGCCTTCCTCCCTCGGGCCGCCCCACGCCTCACCGCCGTTCCCACCGACTGGGACGCTCTGCCTCACCTTTGCGTGGTTGGTTCCTTCTCATCCCTCAGCCTTCAGTCTCAGAGTCCCTCCCTGGTCACTCCCTGCCCACAACCTAAGGAGCGTCCGTCTTCTTCTCTACATCCTCTGTAGCCAAGTATTTCACCCAGAGCACACACCGGTTTCAGCCTGACATTTTCTGTTTGTCACCTTGTTTATTTTCACTAGGGTTTCAGCTCTGCAAGGGCAGCCTGGCACGTCACAGGCACCACCAGGTGTGTGTTGGCTGCCCAAACAGGCACACACCTCATCGATGATGAGGGCCCTTGCCAAGGGTCCACAGAACACAGATGTCCACGGGGTGGGCAGAGGGGCTGTCAAGGAGATTCGAGGATGAGGGACGGGGGGTAGTGTCAGTAACCAGGAGAGGAGGGACACATCGGTTGGGGATGCTTTGGGCTGCAGGTAACAGTACACCTGTCCAATGGAGATGCTGACCGGAAAACTACCGGTCCTTTCCTCGTAATAGGGATGTTCAAAGTTCCGGTCACTGTCTCTGAGGTCCACCTGGACTTCCTGCAGCTTCACTCATCACATCCTCACGTGACTGAGTTCAAGGACAGGAAACCAGGAGCAGTGTGGGGGCGCATACTCTCTTGTTGGTGGGGGGTTGGGGGGTGATGGTGGAGGGGTTGGCCCTGGAAGGTCCTATCCAGTCTTCCCCTATAATCTACTGGTCAGAAAGGACACACGCTTGCCCTTGGACCAGGGCGTGTGCCCATCTTGCTGACATAAAAGGATCTCTTTCCTGTCTTTGGACAAAGTTGTGGTTCTGCCAGCTGAGGAGCAGGGGAGTGGCATGGAGGATGCGATGAGCCGTGCCCGGCCCGGGCGCCTCACTAGGAGGAGGCTTTCTCTGCTGCAGGGTGGCCGGGCCGGATGGCTCTGAGAAGTGGCCGTTGGACTTGACCCTTATAGACTGTCTGTGGCCCTTGGGCGGTCGGTCCCCCAGGAGTGGCTGCCCGGGCTGTACACAGTCCAGGGCTAAGGACTGACTTGGCCATGAAGGTAGGGGAGGTGGGTTACGGGGAAGTCAGGTGTGAAAGGCAAGAGGAGAGAAGGGGCAGTGTCAGGGCGCAGGAGGCAGATGCAAGGGTCTGAATCTTCAGTTTGAGGCAGAGGTGAAGGTGGTGGTGGAAGGGCTGAGCCAAGAAGCCAGCAGGAGAGAGAGGCCACAGAGGATTTAAAGCAGACGGCCAGTCAGTTCCTGGCCCCAAACGGAACCGGGCTGGTATCAAGTGCGGGCACGGTGAGGCTGCTCCTGGAGCAGACAGGAGGCTGCTCCGAGGACACTCTGCTGCCTTCTGAGACGGGAAGGGCCGTACGAGGGTGAAGATGCCAGCAGGGCTGAAGGGCCCTGCCACTTTCCTTTGGGTGACGGTGGGCTCCTTTAGGGATTGAGTGACCTTGACCTTTCCACTAACCTTTGTTTTTACATTCTGATAGAACAGACGGAAAAGTACAGGTCACGTTTGTGTGGTTGCACACTGGAAAGCTCCTTAGGTTTTCTTTCTTTCTTCCTTCCTTCCTTCCTTTCTTTTTAAAGATTTTATTTATTTGCTTTTAGAGGGAGGGAGAAGGAAAGAAGCATGGGCCAGTTGCCTCTCGCACACAACCCAGGCATGTGCCCTGACCTGGGATCAAACCTGTGACCTTTTGGTTCAAAGGCTGATGCTCAGTTCACTGAACCACACCAGCCAGGGCTGATCCTTGGGTTTCCTTGTTCAGATAAATGCAGCCACCCCAGAGCATGGGCAGGGGCGTGGCTATTGCATGATACATACAGAGGGTGCAGGTCACTTAGCAGATAGCACAGAGCCACCAAATCCTGCATCTCATGGGCGGCAGGGCGGAGGGGGAGGGCCCTGGCTGAACTGGGCAGAGAAGACTTAGGTTCCACATCCAGGCCCGCCACGTCCAAGCTGGCGCTCATGGGTGTTATCTGCAGAGGCTCGGGCTGTGTGTGGCAGCTCAGCTCCTCCCTTCTCCGCCCACAGTTACAAAATGTGCTGACTCCTCGGAGGGAATCATGGCCAGGCCTTCTTGCCCCGTCCCCCACCCTTCTCTGGGGAGTTTGACCCTGCTCCCTCACCCCCTGAAACAGAACAGGGTACTCCTTCATCCTTAGCCCTGGTCCCTTGCTTCTGGCATGTCTTCTCCTTTGTTTTGGAGAATGATGGCATCGGGCCCGGCTAGTGGGACTGGGAGCCAAACCTCTCCTCTATTTATCCAGATGGTAGCTATGGATGCAGCGAAAAGCAAACAGAAGTTTGACTAGATGCACGAGCTCGATACACCACATTTAAAACTGGTGTCTACTTACGTAGGAGGCAGAAAACACAACATTATGTTAAAGTGAATAATAGCCCCGACAGAAGAAAAGCACATTTTTAAGAGAAGGCTCTTAGCCACTGGCTGTCCGTGCGTCTCGCCTCAAAGCCCTTTAACCGCCCCCCACATCTTGTGCCCTCTCGCAGGTGCGAGTTCTGAAAGGGACACACCTTCTCCTGGGTCACATTCTTCCTCGGGCTTTCCTCGACGGAGGTCTCTGTGCTTGTCCCACAGAGTCACTGGGGGAGGCTGATCTTGGTGAGAAGAGAGGAGACGGGTCATGTGGCCCTATCAGAGCTGCCCCCATCAGCTCAGTCCTGGCTGTCAGCTGGTGGCCTGGACCTCGGGGGTGTCCCCTGGCCGTCAGTGAGCGAAGCCTCTGGCGAAGGGCCCTGGTGCGGTCAGGTGCCGACAGGTGCCTGGAGCTAGTCCGCGCTGTGCCCTGTGGGAAGGAAGACTCAGGTGCGTCTCTGCCCCCTCACTGAGTAGCTGGGCGAAGGAAACGGACACTGGGAATCCACGGAAAACAAGTGCAACCTCTGGGACCTGCCCTGCCCCGTAGCTCGGAGAGACACCCTGGAGGCCCAGCAGCTGCGGGGTGGGGCACACGGTCAGCGTAATCTCCTGGCAGCCGCAGCAGGAGAAAGGAGAATCTGATATTCATTGTGTGGTGGTTTCTGATTTCCTTCTGCTTTCGAGATCCTCTCTCTTCTGAGAGAGAACAATGTCTCGAACGAGGCCCGGGCTTCCTCGCGGGCACCAGGCCAGCTGCGGGGAAGGCGGTGCCCGAGAGAAGACAATGGCCAGGCAGATGGCCTTTGGCTCCTGTGTCCTCTGCAAATCACTGGGGTTGGTGGGATTTGGTGGCCCCTTCAAACCTCGGCTGTTTTGTTTGTTGGTCTATCCCTGGGCCTTGGAGCGGGTCCACCCCCATCTCACTGATGAGAGTAATTTTTAAACTGTCTCTATTTACCAAGGAAGGACCTTCCTTCACGTGCCGCCTTCATTCTGCTGAGGCTGGGTGGGTGGAGGGGGCCCTGGAACCCACAGGACTCCCTCTAGGACGGGGCCATGGGGCCACTGCACGCCACTGTGTCCCCAGCAGCAGGGGGACAGTGTTGGGTCTTTGAACACACGGGCCAGGCCGAGTCCGGATGACAGGTCAGCACCCGGGAGGCACGCTCCGCAGAGCATCTTGGGCCGACGTTTCCCCAGCCAGGGCCTCATGAGGCCAGCTGGGGGCAGAAGGCCAGGACAGTGTCCACGGGGTGGGGTGGGGTTTCCTCATTCCTTTCTTCACTCTTGGCCTCTGGCCGTGGATCTCAGGGCTTTGATCAGCTTCTCGTTCATCAGCAGAAAGCAGAGAACACGAAAGCGAGCGACTCCCGGGTGTGCAGGGGCAGGAGAAGGCCGTGGGGCTGTGTGACTGTGATCTTCGAGTCTGCAGGGTTTTACCAAGAAGGGAGCCATGAGAGTGGCCGGCGGGATGAGGGGAGTGAGCGGGTGACTCGGCCCAGGAGGGTCTTTCGGATGTGATGAGGCCAGACCATGGCTTAAGTCACTCAAGTGCCATCGTCGCTCTTTCCGCCACACCTGCATACTCTTCATCTGATAGTTCTTTGTAAGTGAATTTATTCTAAAAAGCTTACATTGAATTAAAGAGAAACCTTTATGTGACTGCCATAAATGAAATCTTGAATTTTTCTAACAAGGATGGCAAGTTCATAAGTTAAAATAGAGGTTAAAATAAAT
Source organism: Sturnira hondurensis (assembly GCF_014824575.4). Classification (NCBI taxonomy): domain Eukaryota; kingdom Metazoa; phylum Chordata; class Mammalia; order Chiroptera; family Phyllostomidae; genus Sturnira; species Sturnira hondurensis. The sequence goes on along the minus strand of NW_028080428.1, from coordinate 71,191 downwards.
CCGTCATCTCCCACCAAAACCCTGGAGGTCACCCAAGGCTTTGCACACGAGGGGTCTCCGTGCGTGTCCGCTGGTGGTGTCGAGGTGAGCCTGGCGTCGGTAAGAAGCAAAGGGTGGGGGGCTTTGTGCCGACTGTGGCCCCACAAGAGATGCTCCCGGGAGAGCGCCCTGCTGCTTGACCGAGGGCTCCCGGCTCTGTATCGGCCTGTCCAGCATGGGACAATGGCTGTCTCCTTCGAAGGGCGGGTGAATATGGGCTGAGCGCACAAGTTTGTACGGCATTTGGAACAGTGCCTAGTGTGTGGTAAGTGCTCAGCGGGGGTTAACACCCACCCTAACTTGGGAGATCCTGGCTGAGGGCTCTCAGCCCCACTGGGGGTCCTATCACCTGCCTGCCTGGGGACAGGGCCCCGCCAGACAAGGTCCCCAGGCTCCCTCTCACCCTCCACGGATTTCTGTTGCTCCCTACCTCCTCCACGGTGACAGGTGCAGCCAAGTGTCACGGCTGTCCTCTTCCTCGTGATTATAGGATTGAACTAAGATGAGGTCACGGTATTAGTCACTGTGAAACATCCCCACTGGAATCCATGGTCATCTTTGTGCAATGGAGGCTCTGGAATGGGCTCCCAGGGGTGGCCCCCCGAGTGCATGGGCTGGGGGCTTGTCAGATCTGGGCCTGCTGCTCCAGCTGAGCGGCCCTGGGCGCTTTCTGGGCTGGGACTCCTGGCTTGGAGGGAGAAAGGAGCTGTGGGAAGCCATCCCAGGTTCCCGGGGCGGGGCGGGGGGGGGGGGCCTGGAAACTCTGCCTCAGGCCCTGGCGTTTCAACTTCCTGTTTGGCTTGGTACTTGCCCTCCCCACATATATGGCTCTGATACATCCTCTCCCTCCCCTCTCTGGGTCCGTTTCCTCATCTGTAAAATGAGGGGGTTGATTGTATTTAAGGCCCCTTCAAGCTTGGGAAAGCTATGATTCACCTCCCAGCCACCCGCTCACTTTCCCCCCAGGCCTCTTGATTGACAGGAGAAGAAAGGTAGGAAGGAAGGGAGAAGTGGGGAGAGCTGTGCACCCCCCAGTGTACAGCACAGGCCCCACAACACACAGCAGGTTCAAACTGTTGGTAGCGCTGAGGCTGAGAAAGCCTGCTTCAGGGCAGGAGAGACAGGGAAGAAAGGGTTTTTTAAAAACAATATTATTTATTTATCTTTAGATGGGAAGGGAAGGAGAGAAGGAGAGAAATATCAATGTGTGGTTGCCTCTCGTGAGTCCCCTGCTGGGAACTAGTCTGCAACCCAGGCATGTGCCCTGACTGGGAATTGAACTGCGATCGTGTGGTTTGTAGGCCTGCACTCAATCCACTGAGCTACACCAGCCAGGGCAGGGAAGAAAGGTTTTGAAGGCAAATGCATGATGGGTGTCCCACAGACGATGAATGGTCGGATGAATGATGGTGAAAGAGAAAATTCAGGGAGCGGAGAAGATGCCTGGGGAAAGCTGTTAAAGCAGAGGAGGAGGATGACCTGGGATGGGGAAGGAAGTGTCTGCAAAGCGTCTGCAGAGCTGGGGTTGTTAGCCTGAGCCTCGGGCCTGGGAGTCCAAACCAGCGTGGGGGGATTTCTCTCCTGCCCACTCCTTTCCGGTTCACTGTGGAGGATGTCGCCCCTCCCGCCGCCCTTTAGGGGTTCCCCTGTGGAATTTCAGCAGTGCAGCCAGTCTTCAATGGTGTGCGTCTGGGTGGGGGAGCTGCAAGGTGCCCCTGGGCTGTGAGGCTGGATGGTCGGAGACTCAGGCAGGCATTGTTCCAGGAGCCTCACTGAGTCAGGCAGGGTGAGTTTGCCCGAGACCTTTGCTTGTACTGAAGTAGCAACAAATGGGTTCAGTTACCTGGTTCAGTTGCCTGCAACTCCAGAGGAAGATACTGCAAACGCAAGAGTGAAAGAAACTAACACAGGGGGGTGTGAAGTTCAGCGCAGGGAATATGGCCAGGAACACTGTCACGACTCTGTGTGGTGCCAGGTGGGGGCTGGACATACTGGGGACACTGTAAAACACACGGCTGTCTAACCGCTACGCTGCATACCTGAAACGCACGTAAGATAACACTGAACGTAAATTGTAATTAAAAAAAGAAGCTAAAAGAAGAAATGAACGTAGAATGTCTTCATGACCTTGGGGCTGAGCAAGAATTTCTAACACAGAACACGGAAAGCACGAAAACTCGATAACTGGATTTTATCAAAACGAAAAGTGTCTCTTCGTCTGAGGCACCATGAAAAACACGAAGGGGGGAGGCCCGTCTGCAGAGACGGCGCCCGCAGGAAGCACGCCTGACGCAGCAGTCGTGGCCAGAGCGGGCTAAGGAAGAGCCACCAGACAAATGACCCAGTAAAGACGGGGCCCAAGACCTCCCACGCACAAAGAGCCTGTCCGGGGGGCCAAATACACCGTGGAAAAGCGCTCAACATCGTTACTCACCAGGAAGATACGCGTCGGAGTGACGAGGAGGTGCCACTGTACACCCGCCAGAATGGCTAAAGCGAACAGAGGGACAGTACCCAGTGTCACTGGAGATGTGGAGTGACTGGAACGACCAAACATTGCTGAGGGGGGGTGTCCAGTGGTGCGGCCACTGAGGGGAACTGCGAGGCTCTCAGCAGGTTATTGAATTTCCTAAAACCTGGGTGTCCTTGGGGATTGTGGTACTTACCTTACAGTTTCAGGGTGAGGGCTCGCAGGGTCACATATAAGAACCCAGCTGGCCCTGGCTGGTGTAGCTCAGTGGATTGAGTGTGGGCCTGTGAACCAAAAGATCAGGGTTCAATTCCCAGTCAGGGCACATTCCTGGGTTGCAGGCCAGTTCCCAGCAGGGGCCAGTTCCCAGCAGGCGATGCATGAGAAGCAACCATACATTGATGTTTCTCTTCCTCTCTCCTTCCCTTCCCCTCTAAAGATAAATGAATAAAATATTTTTTAAAAAAAGAACCCAGCTAAGCCTTGGGATCCCAGCAAATGCTCAGTAAAAGGCAGTGTTACATGTCAAAGCTTCCACATTACTGATGCCCGATTCCTTCAGAGTCTCTGAAAGAGGCTATGGCACCTCTCCCCCCTAAAGCAGCTGACCCCAGCTGTTTGGGGCACCAGGGGCGGGTATCATGGGAGACATTTTTTTCACGGACGTGGGCAAGGGTCGGGGTGGGGAGGAGAGATGGCTTTACGGCCTGCCACCAGACGCAGCTTAATTGTCACTTGCCACTCGCCGATGGGGTTTTGCTATGAGTCTGCAAGCAATGGGTTTATGAAGGTCTCTGCTCACGACAATCCCTATTTTCAGCCACGCCCCAGCGCTGGCCTCACCGCCTAGGCTCTGCCTCAGACCATCAAGTATCGGATCCTCACGAGGCGTGCACAGCCCACCATGACTATTCTGAATTAGTCACTTCTTATTCACTTGTAGGTTCTTATACATTTACTGCTTATTAATGTACCTATTAATAGGTAGGTACAGGTAGGTACAGCCCAGGTCCCCAGATGCGCAGCTCTCAGCAGGGTTCATGCGGCTGATCTGAGAGGAGGCGGAGCTCGGGCAGTGATGCGCGCGATGGGGAGCGTCTGTAAACACAGAGGAAGCTCTGCTGGCTCACCCACCGCCCACCTCCTGCTGTGCGGCCTGGTGCCTCACAGGCCCCTGTTCTAAAGGGCTCCACACGCTTCTGAAAGAGCGCTTATGCGGATGATTTCTCCACACAGTACAGGCACTGGAGGAATGGCAGGCTCTCAGAGCTGCAGTGGGGGAGGGCACGGGGAGGTCGTTTTCAGTGAGGTCGGTCAGCAAGGAGGCATTTGTGAGGGCCTTCAAGGATGGGTAGGGGTTAGCCCTGGCTGGCGTGGCTCAGTAGATTGAGTGTTGCCTGCAAACAAAAGGGTCGCTGGTTTGATTCCCACTCAGGGCATGTGCCTGGGGTGCGGGCCGGGTCCCCAGTACGGGACACCCGAGAGGCAACCGCATGTTGATGTTTTTCTCCCTTTCTCCTTCTCTTGCTCTCTCTCTAAAAATGAAAAAATAAAATCTTTAAGAAAATGGGTAGGGTGTAGTCACAGGTCATTGTCAGTGGGAGGAGGGGAGGAGGCGGTACTTAGAGAGCAAAGGGGGATTTTCAGGGTGGCCACTGTGGTTGGTGGCTAAGGTTTATGTAGGAAGTTGCAGATGCTGAAGCTGGAAAGGGAGGTGCTGATGGGGTCCCACTGAGCACAAAGTGGAAGGGTTAAGAGGGAGGGTTATGGAGATGGGGCGGGCGGTGAACGGCTCCCTAAGCCTTGAAGCCCATTTCCCGAGTTTACATAGAAGCAGAAACAGGGAGGCAGAGAGCAAGTCAGTTTGGAGATGACAATGAGAGGAATTTCTTGCTCTCTGGGACTTAAGGGGGTGCCTCTCACCCTTTCCTGATTCCTCACTTTCTCTGGTCTGCTCGTTGCATGCTCTCAAGGACACATTGTCCTCTTCTGGTCTCAGACTTGTCGGGGGAACTCAAAGGGCCTTTCTCCGAGCTTCCTTCCCCCGCTTTGCACACGGGAACCGCACAGCGGGGGGCATGGCAAGACCCCAACGGATCCAAAGGCAGAATCCTGTCCAAAACCACCCTTCCCAAAGGACAGAGTTTGTTAAGATGGCCCTACCAAGGGGAAGGGAGGGCGGGCCCCCTGCAGCCCGTGCAGAGCTAGCAAACAGCCTCCCGATGTCAGGGAGGGATGCAAACAGTATTTTCAATAAAAACTTCTTTGTTATTGTTGTTTTGCAGGACTGTAGCCAAGGCCAGGAAGAAAACCGCCCCCTCGGAAGGCTGTTTTTGTGACTGTTCTTTGGAGCATTGTTCTAAAAATGGGAAATTATATGTTGCTGTGCCAGAGCAAACTAACACCTGCGGCCCGTGGAACACCTTGCATGAGGCAGCTCTCAGAGCCCCAGCTGGCGCCGGAGGCAGAGCCGCCCGCCCCGGAGTGCCATCTGGTGCTGTCCTTCGCCTCTGAGGGCCATTAACATTTGTAACAGGTTGTCCTCCACTCAGGCACTCAATAAACATACACTGGATCAGCCCTGGGGGTTTTCTCGGCTCCAGTCTCTGGTGTTGTCAGAATCCTGGGAGAGTTGGCATGGCCGGGGGTGGGGGGGAGCCGGGGGGGCCTTCTGGTCACTGGTTTTCAGAGTCCGTGTGTGACATCTGCTTCTGAGGGGCTGGAGGGAACCTCGGCCCATTTTCCCCATCCTCTCCTTTCTTCCCCTGTCTTTCTTCTCTCTCTCTCTCGTCTTTTTCTTCTTTATTGGTCCACAGAAACGAAAAGTGTTATGTTTAACATGCTCATCAACACATTTCTTTAGGCATATTTTTTCCCCCAGAGTTACCAGTCATGGAGACAGCCTGAACTGCTTGACCCCTGGTATCAGACACCAAAAGATACTTTTCTGGTTACTATTCAACATTAATCAATACTGATGTAATTACAAAATAATCGCACGTGACATGAGTACATTTCAGATGGATGCGTGGTTTAAAAAGAGTCCAGTTCCATCAGCTGCTCTCGTCTTCGTTAGAAACGAGAAGCAAGAGGGGAGCGATGGGAAAGAACACATTTTGCACTTTTCGGGACGTGTTGACTTTGGTTGGAACTTCCTGTCCGTGAAGCATGTGCATTCCTTCAATGGGCTGGCCGGGGAGTGGTGGCGGATCCCTGGGAGCCAGGGCTGTCTCTTGGGGACCGCTCCGTTAGTGATGCGGCCCCGCCTGGAAGCCAGAGACGGAATAACAGGCTCTCTAGTTCTGCAACGTGCGCTTAATCTATGTTGGTTTCCACGTTGCTTTCAGCTTCCCCATGGAGGGCCCAAAGGGGGACCCTGCTATGCTGGAGCCTGCGAGCGATGTATTTTCCTTTTGCTTATTTGGAGTTTTTCTTTTTTTTTTTAAGGTCCTATTTATTCATTTTTAGACAGAGGGGAAGAGAAGGAGAAAAAGAGGAAGAGAAACATCAGTGTGTGGTTGCCTCTTGATTTCCCCCTACTGAGGACCTGGCCTGCAACCCTGGCATGTGCCCTGACTGGGAGTTGACCTGGCCACCCTTTGGTTTGTAGCCCACGCTCAATCCACTGGGCTATACCAGTCCCCTGACTATCTGGGATGTCTAAATTATTTTTCAATGAGGTGCAAGAGAACAAAAAATTGGATCATGCCTTCCTGGGAATCATGCTGTAGAGACGGAAGCAGCTATAATAAGCAAACGTACCTCAGTGAGGCAGATGCGTTCAGAGCCCAGGTCACTGTGGCCGGTGGCAGAGGGAGCCCCCCGGGCCTCGGGGCACTGAGGTGGAGTGGGAAGCACCCGGGAGCTGAGTGTCAAAGGAATCTTAAGGTCGTCAGGTGAAAGTACAGGATGCCTGATTAAATGTCAATTTTAGATAAGTATAAGGAATTACTGTTTGGTATAAGCATGTCCCAAGTATTGCATAGGTGACGGAGGCTGGAGTTTGGGTCTTTAGGGGACTTTGGGAAGGGGTGGCACTTCAGTCAGTGGGAACGGCCTGTGCAAAGGTGTGGGGGTGTGAATGGCACAGATCTGTTGCCTGTGTCAAATATTAATGTGTGTGAATCATAGTAATGCAGGTTGTCACTTGAGGAAGGAAGTCTGCCTGCCAAGACCTGTTCTGGGCTTGTGGCATCAGGAGGTTTCGCCTTCGCTCTCCTTTCTTTGCCTCAGCCCCTCTTCCCCGGGTCTGGGGCTGGTGGGAGAACAGAAGAGAAGGGGGGTGTGGGTTATCTGAGACAGCACAGCCAGGCTCTGTCTCATGGCTTTGTGGCCTGAGGACCTGCTTCGGGGACAAAATGAGAAGGGTTCCACCTCTTGAAATGACACCTGCAAGCGGAAACACATTTATTAATGAGAAATGCGAAGGTCTGGTGTGGGCCAGACAGGCGTGTTCCCCCTTTGTGGACGGACCTCACGAAGGTTGGGTGGCAAGCGCAGACTTAGAACGAGGGGCTGTGGAAAGGGTGCCCTGCAAAGGTTCCCTGTCAATGGCCCCTCTGTTGCTCCTTCTCCCTGCTCAGGGCCCCCGTCTCCCTCGCGTTGCTCCCCACCCTGCGGCTTTGGCATGCCCAGCCTTTCCGTAGAATCCGATGGGCGCAGTACATCGGCACAGATTCCACTTACTAGCTCACACCCACATTCTAGTCCTGGCCCCTCATGACTCCCTGATCGCCTTGGTGGGGTCGAGGGTGTGGCTGAATTTTCTTCTAGTGAGAGACAATCTCTTGGTCCATCGCGTGGATGGCTCACCCCGTTCATCGTCTGAGAATTTACCCGCCTGACCCGGGGACAAGCTTGCTTCCAAGCCTTGTGCGCACTGCTGCCCCCTGAGGTAGATGGAGGAAGTGGCAGAACTTGAGGCCAGAGCAAGAGGCAGGGCCCTCTCCCCGAGGGCCTCCAGTGCTGGGGGAGGGGTCTGGATTTCATCCTGCGGGAGAGAGTGGTAGTAGGGAAGGATGTTAAGCCAAAGCGTGAAATCATTGTTTGATATTTGGCAACCCTGAGGAGAATGCAGGCGGATCTCGGAGATATTGTGGATTTGGTTCCAGACCACCGTGATGAAGCAAATACCAAAATAAAGTGAGTCCTAGTCTTTTTGCCAGTAGAGGGTCTTGCCTTCGCTTTGTAAAAAACATGATCTGTGATGTGCCTGTGTTGTGGAAGGGGCGAGACCGACATCTTAGAGACCGTTTAGGAGGCAGAAGAAGGGTCCCCCGGGGATGTCCATGCCCTAACCCCCAGAGCCTGTGACTGTGTTAGGTTACATGGCCCAGGAAGACACAGCTGTAAAGGGGATTCAGGTTGCTCACCAGCTAGACAGCCCGGTGCAGTCCAGAGGGTGAGTGGAAGGAGGCAGCCAGAGACTGCAGTACGACGATGAAGAGGGGGGAAGGAGCCATGTGCCCAGGAACACGGGTGGCCTCCAGAAACTGAATAAGCGAAACTTATTGCCTTATTGCCTTATTCAGACAAACTCTCCCTAGACCCTCCACACTGCGACACCTGGACTTTTGGCCCCGTGGAACCATTTTGGACTTCCGACTTCCAGATCCAGAAGATCATAAATTTGTGGGTTTTGTTTTTTTAAGGCATTAATTTTGTGGTAATTCGGTACAATGACCGTAGGACAGTAATTTAGAGGTTGTTTGCAATAATCCAGGCCATAGGTGGGGAAGGCCTGGAGTTGGCCATAGGGGTAGAGACAAAGGAGCGAGTTCAAGGTACATTGAGAAGGAGATGGACTTAGAGACCCATGGGAAACCTAGGGTCAGTGAGTCAGGAGGTCCTTTCTCCTGCCCCAAAGCCTGCTTCTAATCTCATCTTCACTGGGGAGCCCCCCACCCTTGTCCCTGTCCTGTCCTAGGGCGGAGGGAGTGAGTACCTCTGTTACCAGAGCCACGAGAGGACCTTGTAAAGGACGCTGTACAGTTACCTGCCTTGCAGTTACACAGCATGGTGGGTGCTGCTGGCACTCGACTGCAGATGTCCCGAGTTACCTAGACTTCGCCATAGGAGAGGAATTGATTCCCTTGGTAGAGACCAATCTGAACCCCAAACCCTTGGTTCATCCGTTCCGACGCTGGCGACCAGCATGCTTATCTGAATCTATTTTCAGATTTTTTTTTGCATGGGTTATAGTTTTACAATTTTAGTTTGCTCATGGAAATATGTTGGGTGGCTAACTGCTGATGACTCACCCTCACATTGCTCCCATGCGCCCGGGAGGAGCAGCCCCTAATTACACGTTGCCGAATGCAGCGCTTGTGTGGCCCAGTCATCACCCGGCAAGGCTTTCCTTAGCATCTCTCTGAAGCCATTCTCAGCGGCAGTCGCCCCACGGGGAATCACTACCCACGAATGCTTGGCACTCGCACCAGCACGTCTTGCATTGGATGTAAACTAGACATAATTTTATCCACATTATCTTGATAAAGTTGGCGAGGGCTGGTTTTATTTCCTCTTCCTGCCCCGTGAGTCATTTATAGGCTTTTCTGCCAGGCGAACCCCCGACCAGCTCACAAGTTGAGAGTGAAATGCAGCTTCCCTACCTGTCAATCAGTGCAGACCCCGCGTTAACCTACCGTCAGGGTGGGCTCTTGGATTCTGAGACGGGACAGCCGAACTACCCTTCCTGCCTCCTTAGCTTTCTTCGAGGGTGAAATGTGCTCTAGGTTGCAGGCTCGGGGAGAAGGACCGGTAATAGGTAATTTTCTTTCTTTCTTTTGAATTTTCAAAGAAAATTTTCATCCAGATTCACAATGGAATTGACAATGTGATCAAGAAATATGAATTTCCTCCCTGGGATCCTCAGAGGCCTGAGTGCTAAAAGCAATAGAGTGCTAGAAATACATGTTTTGTTTTTCATCTTTTGTTGTGTTGAGATACATTTTAAGTTTTTTCTCTACACAGTTTGTGTGTAATCCTTCTCAAATGCAGGAAGCTTGTATTGAAACTTTGTTTCAGAGTTTGGCATAGTGGAAAACGACTGCTTATAGAATTAGATATTTATATGAGGCAGGGGTGGACCAATGTTTTCTCCTCCTCTCCCTCTACAAATGGAAAAGCTTCGTCGAATTTGGCCTGCAGGCCATAGTCTGCGGGCCCTGCGATGACATGTGATTAAGCTCATGCACAAAAAAGAACCCCATGACCATCCCTGCATGTCTGTTTCCTTCTGTTTTCTGGCAACACAGCCTACACATTCTGCTCTTTTAAAACGCAATGCATAGCAATATAATGGTCCGTCCTTTCACCCCCGGATACCTGTGTGGTATTTGCCCCAGGTAAACATTTCCCCACCTGTGAACAGCTAATTAAAATTCTTACCCTTCGTTGGCCTTGGATCCTAATACCTTTGAACAAGGGTCACCTGGCTGGATGGCTCACCCAAGGCAAAGATGTGAATTAAATGATCACCATGCAGAAGAAGCAGCCAGGGCCTTGGCAGTGAGGGAGTTGGGGAGGAGGAGGTAGTCAGAGAGCCCCGCCCCGGGCCCAGGCTCTCTTTTGGGATTGTCCCTCTCCTTGACCTGCTCTGGGTTTCTTACCATCACCAGCCCTCCTCTGTGGCAGGCCATGGAGGGCCCAAGGGGTGGCTTTGCATTTGGTGAGTGCATGCATGTATTTGGGGGTGGGGTGGGGGTGGGGTGGACGTTTCTCAGCAATTTCAGCTCACTTTCTGTCTCAGGAGGGTTCCCCATTCGGATCACACTCTGTAGCGCAGGGGTTGGGGCTGGGCTCTGGAGCCTGGGTTGTGTGAGGAGGCACGCATAAATGAGAAATTGCGAAAACGCCTGCCAGTGAATAAACAATCAATAAAGTAATTATCAGGTTGTGGCTGTGCTCCCAGTCTTTCCAGACAGGCGCACAGAGGCCAAAGTCCTGCTCCACCCCAACGCCTCGGTCCTCTCCACCTTCTGGGCCATCCCAGGTTCTACATTCTGTCGACTTGCCCTTGGAATCGTCTGGGAATGAAATCATTACTAATTGCAAGAGGGCTGACCCATCACGGGCAAGACTCAACGGACAGCAACTTTGTGTGACGGCCTCTGTTTTCCCCCAGAATTCTAAAAAACCTCAAAAATAAAATTAAAGCAATCATATAGGTGATAAAAACTCCGTAGAAAGGAACGGAGGGTATTTCATCATCCTGCCCGGGAATCCTGCTGTGACGCGCAGGGCTGGAACCCGCTCTCCGCTCCGCTCCGCGACCCCTTGGACAACACTGCCCCCTCGTGGCCGCAGCGGCACCCGGCGCGGAGGGCGCGTCCCCGCCGACCTCTTAGTACCGAGGAGGGCGTGGCTCGCCCGGAATCGACTGCCAAAGGACAGGGGGTGTTCGGGGGTGGGGGGTGGGGTGTTAAATCAGACCTGGGACCTATGTTTAAGACAAGTTCTATTCTTTGCATATTTTGTTCTAGGGCAGTTTAAAAAAGCGATCAATAACACTTCTTGAGCAGCTGAGGCTGCGTGGCGGCGGCGTGTGCGGAGCCACTAGGGTGGGAAGGGGCAGGGAGGGGGCGGCAGGGCCCTGAATCGAGCTGAGGGAGTGAGCGGTGAGAAGGAGGCCGGGGAATGAGAGCCGGCGGTGGGCAGGTAATGCGTTTTGGGCAGCGAAACTGCCTGGAAAGCTCCATCTCTGGATGTTTGCCTGTTTAGGCGGCCTAGTCACCTTAGTGTCAACTAAGAGCTCAGTTGCTGTGGAAGGAACTAAACTCAGAGGGGCTTTGATTTTTTTCTCAGAAGCCGGGTACCCAAAGGTGAAATGACTGTGCCTGCTGCCTCGCCCCCCCACGCCCCCCATCCATTGTGACTTCTCTCTGGATTAAGAAAGGGTCCACGAAACGGGCCAGCAATGCAGCTGAGGGACGTGGGGGACCCGCCACCAAGCAGCGTGGAAGAAGGAAGCGGACACCGAGAACTTCAAGAGGCAGCGCCTGCCCCGCTGGGGGCTGGGTGTCTGCGAGCCCCTCCTAGATGCGGCGTCAGGGTTGAAAAGCTCCCCTGAGGGCTGCTGACTGGGGAGCCTGCTCCCGGAGAGGGTTTTAACGATAAAGCTCCAGCAGATCTCTGCAGAAGCTGGAGCACCGTCCCAAGGGGCAGCCCCTGGCTGGGCCTTCCCCAGACGCGAATGCTGCGCCTGTCAGCGAGAGATAGAGCCTAGCGGCCGCGAATGTGAGAATTGGTGGTGCTCCAAGCGGTCGGCCCTTTGGCACCACCGTGTGGACATGGCCTGGGCTGCAGCCAGCGTTATGTGCTTTGCTGGAGCCCTGCTCACACTTCCTGGGTGTGTGTGCGGTGGTTGGGAGATGTGGGGGTGGGGTGCAGGCAGAGGGCCACTTGTTCTTTCTGTTAGGGTGCAGGGCGGAGGAAGCACTGATCCTAGACGCAGCTGGTCTGATTTTTGATGCTGTGTGAGGGCTGGGAAGAGACCGTGGAGGGTTTCTGGTTGTTGTCCTGGCAGAGACATGTCTCTTATCAACGGTTAGTGATTGAGTCTGAGCCACTTGTCACTGGGACACGTGGCAAAGTCAGGCTCTGGTAGAAAGAAGCACTCGTACTGGTCCTTGAACCTGGCCCAGCACAGGTGTGCACCGTGAGAACTGGGCAAGGCGGGATGCGCACCCACAGAAAACGAGCCTCTGTCCCCCCCCATCCACTGTGCCCTTCAGGTCCCCACCCCAGGGAACACGGGCAGAGTCACTGCCTCCTACTCCCTGCACGCCCTGCCTTCCCACTGAGTCTCAAATCCCCATCCTTGTATTCTCTGCCTTGTGGGCATATTTGGCTTTTCTGCCTGGACTCCAGCCCCTTCCCCCACCCCCAGAGAGGCCAGTCCACATCAAACCTCTCCAGAACTTAGGTCCCAATTTTGCGACTTACTAGGTCATCAGGCAAATTACTGAGTCCATCTGCAGCTCAGTTTTCTCATCTGTGAAATGGGAATAATATCCCTACTTCATAGGGTTGAAAAGAGATGGTATGTGAAGGGGCTTCGGCATAGTGATGGGCACACTGTAAGTGCTGAATAAATGTTGGGATTGCCATCACTGTTAGGTGTGCGCACACACAGGCCCCCAAAAGCATTTCAACCTGCCCCTGACGTGCTCAGTCCTCTGCCTGAGCCTTCCCATCTGCACACAGCGCTGAGACCCTCTCACTCACACACATTTTAGTCCGAAATGTCATTGCTCCTTAAAAACAAATATTTACACAACAGCTGCCCCCCCCCTGCCCCCGGCCTCTTGGCTTTGGTTTTTAACTTCCCCGCCATCCTCCAGGGTCGTAAAACATATCGCCACGGTTATGATAAGACTTTCAAAGTGAACTAATTGAAACATGTTCAAATTTTTTTTGTTGTTTATTGAAAGGAGTAAAAAAGTCAATACAAAGTAAAACACGGTTAGGTAACCAATTTCCAAAAACCATGGAGGGGCTTGGGGGCAGGTGTGATCGGCCTTCCTCTCTTCCTTCTCTCTCCCCTCCCCGAACCCCTTCCTATCAACGACTTCTGCCACTGTTCAGAGACTCCTAATCCTTTCTTCAGAGGACAAAATCGTTTAGAAAACTCCACTCTGGATTGGTGGTTTCCTGACAGGAAGATCCCTTTCTAGAATATTCCTCTCTGCTCAGGAAGGGAGATCTTGCCTTAGGTTGGGTTTCCTTCGGAGACGTGAGGCCTTGCAGCCCCTTCCCGCCCCTTGGCTGACAGAACTGGGTGGAGCTCCCAAACCCGGAGGCTGCGCCAGGCCTCTCGGCATCTTGGGGTCCGTCCAGGACTGGGCTTTTGAGGAGCTCGTTATTCCTCTCCCATGTGTCGATCGACAGACGCATCTGTGTGGGGTCTCCTCCACCCCTCCTTCCAGTCCAGTCCATTCCCTGGAATTCGGAGGGTGATGGACGTGGAAGATGAAGTACATTTGCAGTTTCTTCATAGTCTCGGGGCTCTCCCCACGTTTCCAAGATGGGCTGGTCGCCAGACCAGCTTCCTGGCTGGGCGTCAGCACTCCCAGGCCCCCCAGCAGCTACGCAGAGGGTGCAGACAGCTGCCCCTGTCCCGAGCAGAGCTGGGTGGCAGGGCAGGCTCTGGCCCCATCCCTGGGTCTGTGGTCTTGTGTGAGACTGACCGTCGGGTACCTCCTTCTACCCCTCCTCTGGAGGGAGGAGGCCAGCGTGAAGGTCTACTACGCCAGCCGGGAAGGTCTCCTCCCCGTTGCGGTCCGACCTGGGGAGACCCTGAACTGAAGTGTTGCTGACAGACGAAGGAGCCCAAGCCCCACTCAGGCCGAGGGGACACCATTCTGGGCTGGGTCTGTTCCCACCCAAACTGCTCTCAAGTCCTGCCCTCCCGATGGCTGAATCCAGGGCACCTTTAGTCCTTACCTCACTGGACCTCTTCATGGCCTTGACCCTCTTCATGGCCTTGACCCTCTTGACCTTTCCTTCTTGAACCTTTTTCTCTCGCGCTCGTTCCCACGACTCAGTTCTTTCCTGCTGTCCTCCCTGCTCTTTTGCCCCTTTTCTCCTCCAGTAGCCTCGTCCTGCAGCTGCTCCTGTTGCCCCGACGCCCAGCCTGGAGCACCAGCCTGTCCCGGGCAAAGCCAACTCACAAAGGGCCTCCCTGCCTCCTCACGTGCCTCCTCAGCCATCCTCAGAAAGGGCGCCAGGGAGACCTTTCTAAAACCCAGGGGTCACAGTATTTGCCTTCTCGAAGCCCTTTCAGAACTTCCTTTGGCTGGCAGGATGAAATTCAAGTGGGATTTATAAAACCATGGCCCTGGCCCTGGCCCGCCGTTTGAGCCCCGTTTTCCTGCTCCCCCACGCCGTGATCTCCCCCCACCCTAGTGTCTGTGGGTTTGAAGCGGTCACAGGCTGTGCCTCGTGCCTGGAGCACACACCTCCTGCCTTGTCTGCTTCTCCAAATGCTGTTGGCACTTAAGATTCAATCACATATTCATCCACCCATTCATCCATTCATGCATTCACCCAATGCATGGGAGCCCCTACTATGTGCCAGGCACTGTGCTAGGAGCCAGGAGAGGTGCTGCCTGGAGTCCCTCGGAGAAGAGCTTGCCCCTGGCTGTGAGGAGAGTGGCCAGCAGACAGCAGACAGCAGACAGCAGCTTTGGGGTTTGCCCCAGCTACAGACCCCTGTGTCTTCCCGGGGCTGCTCACCAGCGGCGGCCGAACAAGAAGGGCACTGCTGTGCCAGGCAGGACAGCTCCAGAGGGCCACACTCGCTCCAGAGCTCCCTGCCCGGTTGGCTGAGACTTTGCCAGGCCCACAACACAGACCAGCTTTTCCTCCTTCTCAGCCGTGCTTCTGCCCCCTCCCCTTCACGGCCGCCGATGCCTAACAATGATCTTGCAGGCCAGGCTCCTTCTCAGCAACCGCTTCCCTGACCGCATCCACCCACAGCACGGATACGGCGGGGCATGACGTGGGCCCAGGTCTCC
This sequence comes from Sturnira hondurensis, assembly GCF_014824575.4. Classification (NCBI taxonomy): domain Eukaryota; kingdom Metazoa; phylum Chordata; class Mammalia; order Chiroptera; family Phyllostomidae; genus Sturnira; species Sturnira hondurensis. Next base: position 56,164 of record NW_028080428.1, on the reverse strand, counting down.
GCTGTTGCGGGCTGCCCCTGCGGGGGGAGGCAGATGAGCAAGCGGACTGCAGGCCTGCCCAGTCCGCTACGGGGGAAGTCAGCGGGGTGAGCCAGCTCAGAGAAGGCGGGAGAGGCCTACTTAAAGGGGGGCGTCAGGGCCTCTGGTCCCCTCCAAGCAGGTGACTGGGGGCTGTGATGCACAGAGGCCACACCCAGCACACGGCACCACACATTCGGGAACTCTGGGGGCCTCATCTCAAAGGACCTCCGCTAAGCTCTTTATGCTCAGAGTCGAAGGAAGCTCGAGGATGTTTTATTTTAAATGCTTTTAAACAGTTCTGTTAAAACGCGCGTCACAAAACTTACCATCTTACCCGTTTTTGCGTGTGTGAAATACATTCGCATTCGCGCTGCCGGGTAGCCATCACCGCCATCCATCCCCATCACCCTGTTGGTCCTATAAAGCTGAAGCTCTGCCCCGTGAGACACTAACCCCCTGCACCGCCCCAGCCCCTGGCACCCACCGTTCTACTTCCTGCCTGTGCGGTTTTGACGAAGTGCCGCCTATAAGTCCATCATACAGCGCTTGCCTTTCTGTGTCTGGCTTCTTTTACTCAGCACATTGTCCTCAAGGTTCATCTGTGCAGCATATTGCAGAATTTCTTTCCTTTTAAGGCTGAAGAACACCCCGTTGTATGTATAGACTGTGCTTTGCTTATCTCTTCACGCGTCGATGGACAGACACTTGGGTTGTGTCCAAGTTTTAGGGATCCCGGTTGAGGCTGCTACGAACATGCCAGGCAGTCTGGAAGGTTCTGATTGGGAGTGGCATCTTGATGAGGGTGTGGCGGGGCGGGTGTCGGAGCAGCTGAGCAGGAGGCGGGGTGGGGTTTGCACCACCTGAGGGCGGTGGGGTGAGGACCTGGGAGACACATGGGCAGGATGCCAGGTTGCAGGTGGCAGGGCAGGGAGAAGCAGGCGTCAGGGAGAGCCTGAAGGTTTCTGACAGGGCAGCCGGTGCTGTTCCCTGACCTTGAGAAGACTTGGGAGGAATAGGGCTGGGGATGCGAACTGGGTGAAGTCTTCTCCGACCAATGGTTCTAATCAGCAACCACGCTCACTGCAGGCCCCCACTCCCTGCTGTGATGTGCCCACTGCACGGCGCTTCAACTTTGCAATTCTATTTTTTTTAATTTTTAAAATGATTTTATTTATTTATTTTTAGAGAGGGGAAGAGAGAGAGAGAAAGGAAGAGAAACATCAATCTGTGGGTGTCTCTTGAGTGCCCCCTACTGGGGAACCTGGCTCGCAACCCAGTCATGTGCCCTAAGTGGGAATCAAACTGGTGACCCTTTGGTTCCCAGGCCAGTACTCAGTCCACTGAGCCACACTAGCCAGGGCTCAACATTGCAATTCTTTTTTTTTATTTTAATTTTTATTTAAAACATATTTTAGGACAACTCCTGGGCTCTGGTAGGATTTCTGAGACTTGACTTCATTTTTTAAAAATATTTATTTATTTATTTTCAGAGAGAGGGGAAGAGAGGGAGAAAGAGAGGGAGAGAAACATCAATGTGTGGGTGCCTCTCACATGGCTCCCACTGGGGACCCGGCCCACAACCCAGGCACACGCCCTGACTGGGAATTGAACCGGTGACTCTTTGGTTCGCAGGCTGGTGCTCAGTCCACTGAGCCACACCAGCCAGGGCTCAAAGTTACAGTTCTTTACGTGGCAGCTGCTCCACAGGAACTGTGTGGCACAAATCGATGAAAGAGGCTTTTGCGACATTTCACGTTGGGAGGTTAGGAGGGACCTTAACACGGTTAAGAGCACAGGCTCTAAACTAGCCACCTATAGTCTGCTGTTGTCACAGGTAGATGAAAGCTTGACTGCTACTGTCAGAAAACGAAAAACAAAACTTGCCGCCCACGAGGACTTGTCCAGTCAATGGTCGTGGGCCGTGTCCAGCAGTGAGGCGCCGTGTTGCTGGAAAGTCCCGGGAGGGAGGTCTGGACTGGTGAGATGGTGGCCGGGGCCCGCCGCAAAGGGAAACAAAACGAGGCAGAGCAGAGCAAGAAGCAGAATCGACAAGAGCAAAAAATCCACATATGTAAATGCTTGCGTGTGCATAAAGCATTTGTGGAGGGGGATGGTTGTTTCCAGAAAGGAGGCCCATGGGGAGGGGACTCCGGGAGAAGGAGACGTCACTGGGAGCCCTTCTGTGCCGTTTGAATTTGGAATTGTAGAAATATATGATCGATTCAAAACAAAAAAAAGAATGTAGATCCTCACCTGAGGGTATGTTTACCGATTGTGGGCAGCGGACAGAGAGAGAAACAACAATGTGAGAGAGAAACATTGACCCGCTGCCTCCCGTGGGCGCCCCAGCCGGGAACCGAGGGCACAGAAGATGCTCCAACCAAAGGAGGCGCCCACCCAGGGTGATTCGAAATAAAATGAAAAAAGTGAGAGAGCCGGTCTGACACCTGCTAGAACGTGACGAGCCTGAGGACACTATGCTACGTGAAATAAGCCAGTCACAGAAGGACAAATACCGCACAGTTCCATTTTCAGGAGGCCCCTGGAGCAGTCACATTCCAGGTGTGAGGCTGGGGATTTGTCCCTGTGCTGGGTGGAACCTGGACAGCTACCACCAGGTGTCCCAAGACAGGCTCTCCCTTCCTGGCCCTGGGGAGAGCCTTGCTTGGGCAAGATGTGGGCCTCCCTGTCCCTGCCTGGAGCCACAGGGCAGCGGCCTCTCTGACTTGCCTTGTGGGACCAGTAGGCGAGAAGCGACAGCCAAGGCCCAGAGTGCAGAGCTTCTTAGGCTCTAACGCCAGCTCCCCACATCCAGGTCCCCACACACTGGGCTCCAGCCGGAACCCTCGAGTCTGCCTTAGCACAGGGGGAGGGCTGCGAGCCACTATTTCCGGCTACGTGTGGGCAGTGGCCTGGTCACTGTGCAATGACAAACGTCTGAGGCAAGACAAGCTACCCACATCTTAGCCCTGCGGGGAAGGCAGAGGATTGGCAGGACCCCTCCAGCCCAGAGCATCCCCTGCGTTGGCTGAGGCTGGGTCTGGGTGAGCCCTGACCTAGGCTGCTGGAGCTTTAGGGGCAGGGCCTGGCCACAGCTGGGGCATGGCCAGGGAGGCTGCCCTGGGTGCTGCCTTCATCGGCTTCAGCTTGGAGGTTGTGCCCTGTCCGGGGGGGTGGGGTGGTCCTGGGGGGTCTGGAAGCCCTGACTCAGGGTTTGGACTATAAGTCTGCTGACTCCTCCCATGCATTTGGTGAGTGTGTTCACACACAGGTATGGTGCTGGGTCGCCGACACATGTACAGGGCCCTGAGGGAGCATCTGGTGGCAGGGGTCGGGGGTGGGGGGTGGAAGGATGGGCCAGCAGCAGCCCCCGCCTATACTGTCAGGGGTACTGACTCAGACCAGATGTTCGCCCCGGGGCTCAGTGCTCGGCTATCCTAACAAGCAGAAAGCTGGGGTGCAGCCTGTGCTGGCTTCTGGCTTGCTGCAAGTCTCAGCATGGCCCAGAAAACAGGCTGGATGCGGTGGGCGGACTGTTCTGATCCTGTCCGGCTGGCTGGGCTGCTGGAGGGGGACTGGCCAGGCCACAGGCTCACAGGTCAGCTCAGCGGGCAAACTGTGCGGTCGGGCCTCCTCCCTCCTCCCTGGGCTTCCGGCTCTGGGTTCACTCAGGAAGCAGCCTCTGAGCAGAGCAGACTTGCCTGTGGGTTTGGCTTATTCTCTTCTGCCTTTGTTCCTTCCAGAGCCAACCCCTGCAGGAAGCCGGGGCCCTCCTAAGAGGGGCCTGGCAACTTCCCAACGGTTCCCCCGCCATGGCTCCTAAGGCCTGTGAGCTTTTGGAGGGCCCGCTGATTTGTCATGCATCTGTTGGCTTCAGAATATATATTTTTAAAAGACCTCAAAGTTGTAATTAAAGAATATTTGCCTAAGTAAGATTATTCCCAACAGCTTATGAAACTCAGTTCAACTTTGCTCCAGTTGTACATAGATGCAGTCAAGTTCAAATCAGGGCAACCAAATGTGTGATCTATTCTTAGCATCAGAATAGTTAACATTATACGAGTCTCTTCAGAAGTTTAGGGCCAAACGATATTTATTTGTGAGTGTGTATATTTTGATGAGTTTGATGTGATGTGGAGTGGAAACATGAAAGTGTGGAGGCCTCGCATACCTGCAGCTGTGGCCACAGTGGAGCACCTCCAGGACAGGCAGGGAGGGACCCGAGGGAAGAAACGCCCCCACTTTTCTCTTGTCCCACCCCCGATCTACAGCCAGAGCCTTCCATTGACCTAATCAGTTGGCATTCAGCCGGCAAGGGAGCCCCCCCCCGTTTGTGGTCCTCAGAGGCCGGCCTCCTGGGGCACAGCACAGGTCAGAGAAAGGTGGAGAACAGGTGGGTGGGTGAGTGTTGCCTACAGAGTGAGCGGCGCATCATGGTATCGTTCGCTGTATGTGCAGCTCCAGGTCTTGCGTTTCCCACTTACTGTTGTCTTGGGTAGCTTTCAAAACTTTGACACTTATGAATAGCCTTGATTTTTTTCATGCTACAGAATACCCCTTCGCAGGTTGTAACACAGTGTAAGTTACCAGAGTCTTACGGATGGACGGACAGATGGACGGGCACCTGTATTGTTTCCAGCTCTCTGCCGGTACAAAGCACGCAGTGACCAGCCTGCCTCCCTCTGCCCTGGGGGCTTCTTCTGTGGGAGAGATGCCTGGGTTTAGACACGCTGCTTCTCTCCCTTGCTGTGGACTGTCCCAAGGCGAAGCCCCTCTGTTCCAATGGCGCCTGTCACTCCCCCACCCTCCTGGCTTTGTACCCAGGTGTGCTGCACCCAGGCACAAGTGACCTGGCTTTTGCTGTTTCTGGAGTTTCAGGGAGGGGTGGGGGTGCGGCCTTGTCATCCTGCTGAGGACCTGAGCACTTTCTTGGCTCCCCAGACTGGCTGGTGGATGAACTAGAACTTGGAGGGTAGGAGGGTGGAGCAGGGCTGGAACCTGGGGAAAAGCCTTCTAGAAGCTAGAGCACCAGCAGAACTAGCAGGTTCTTTGCTCTGGGATAAGCTCTCTCCTCGGGGTAGGGACAGCCAAGGTGATGGAAAGCCCTGTTCTTCAGGGTGGAACCAGTTCCCCTCCGTTTTACAGGCTGGCTCTGGGTATTTGGGCCATAGATTCGAGGGCTGACGTTATATGACCCGGTTTACTTCTTGCCCTTTTCCAGGAAGCTTGCTCGGTTTGTGGTCTAGTCCTGCAGGTCCTTTGTTCTGCAGTGAGTCACCCAGATCCGGGCCCTGCATGTGCCCTCTCCCACCGCCCCGCACTTGTCCTCACCGTCGACTTGGCAGGTCACTGCAGGCCCCTCTGTCCTGGCAACTCAGGGCGAGTCGCACAGCCCAGCTCTCAGCTGCCATGGGGTCATGAGCTGACACGTCAGCAGGTGTGGGTCAAGGCCCAGCTCCGCTGCAGGCCAGCTGAGTGGCTCTGCAGCACGGCAGTTGTCCTACACACGGTGGCAGGGCAACAGGGAGAGCAGATGCCACTGGCTTCCTCTGACTCTTAGTCTGAGGCACAGAGGGGCCTGGCGAGCCCTTGTCCCTGCGTCCCCCACCCAGCAGCCTACACTGTCCTCTTTGGGTGCCACATCACAGTTGGTTCATCAGGGTGATTCAGGGTCCTCAAACACAGGGGAATGGCATGGGACTTATTTTATCTATCTCTTTCATTTTTGTAGCTAAAAGTTATGTTTCATCTGCATATTTTATATGTAATGCATATCATATAATGCATAGTTATTGTAAACGTATTCACATAATACATAACATATGATATTTGTCCATTGATGGTCGTTGGCACAGCTGTTGGCACTGGGCTGCTGTGGCCTGGTCTGCTCTGCTCTGCTCCAACAAGGTGTGTCCAGAGTTTCAGCATCCACTGGGGAAACACAGCCTTCAGTGAAAAGAAAAAGTGCACTCCCAGGGGTCAGAGGAGAGCCGGCATATATAGACAAAAGTCCCCGCCCCCTGTCCTTCATTGGTCTGTCCTCATGCAAATGACGACTCCTGTACATGAAGAATCCAAGTCCAGGGCAGTTTGATTGGTCCAAGATGCACTGCCCTCATTAGTCAGAAATGAGCTTCTCTGATTGGCTAGTGAAGATTTTGATGGAGGATGTAGCTGTGCAGCTGTGATTGGATGAGGAAAGCCTCAGCTCTACTGGTTGAAATAGGATTGTGGGAAGTCCTTTCCAAGGGCTGGCTCAGGGGGCAGAAACAGTGCAGGCGGCCAGTTGGTGCCGGACAGGTAGTCCAGTGCCGGCTTCTCCCTGCAGTCAGTTTTGTGTGAGAGGCTCCTGTGTAGAATGGCTGCTAGGCTCTGGTTTTCTATTTTATTTTATTTAAATTTGAACCCAGTTAGCGACCAGGAGCCCTGTTTAGTAGGTATCTTCCTTTTCAGAGTTCATATATTTATAACAAAAATAAAATGTAATTTCAGTCTCAAGCCTTCACACTGCTAAGGGGATGAAGACACAGTGTCAGTCACCCTGAGGACGCCCCTCCCCAAGGTTGTGCCTAACTTCCGGGGGTTTGTGCAGAACCAAGGCATCAGAAGGATATGTGTGGATGAGGGCACCTGGTGCCTGAGGTCCCCCGGTCAGCAGCCAGTCCCTGTTGGCCACCAGTCTGTGAGGGCTGCTCCCGGGTGGTCCCTCCACCTGTCTGCAGACCTAGAGCTCGCTGGCTTTCTCTGCCACCTCAGGGCCACTGCCAACCTGCTGCTGCTGCTCCGAACTTGTGTGGGGGCCCGGAAATTCTGCTCTGACACCACCGACGGCCTGTCTGCCTGGATGTGTCCTGTTCTGGTTTTCCTGTGGGGGGTTCTGCTCTCTGCTCCCAGTTTCTCCAACCCCCTCTGGGGACTCCGCTGCCTAACTGAGGCTTGGTTTCTCCAGGGACACCTGGAGAGGAACATTTTTAATGTCTCCCTACCGCACACAACGGAAATTATTCCCAATCATACCTGTGGGATGAAATAAAGAATAAAGGCCAGAAAGGGAATGTAGACAGTCATCATTTCCATTTATTTAAGTTCATTTTCCTTTATTGAAACACACACACACACACACGCACACATATATAACATCATGCCAATAAAAACCATAAATACTAGCCCTGGTGGTGTGGCTCAGTGGACTGAGTGCCGGGCTGCAAACCGAAGGGTCACCTGTTCCATTCCCAGTCGGGGTGCACACCTGGGTTTGGTCCAGGTCCCCAGTAGGGGGTGCACGAGAGGGAACCACATACTGATGTTTCTCTCCTCTTTCCCCTTCCCTGTCCCTCTCTCTAAAAATAAATAAATAAAATCTCAAAAAATGCCATAAATATTAGAGCACACACAAATATTCACACATTTATTCAGTAGTTTGTGTATTTACCTAATAAACTTTGATTCCTTGGTAATATTTTAATATTTTATGTGAATAATTACCCAATTAAAATTCACCCATAAGTGAATTTTTACAATACCAAAATAGCTGCAAAATGTAACATTTAGGCAACTACTAAACTGTACCACCGGTGCAATAGTTTATTTTTGAGATTCGTTCTTTAGTCCTAAAGCAATCAACACTGGAAAAAGAATACCTTGCGATGTTAAAGGCATTATAATTAAAAATATTTTCCATATAAACTAAAATTTTCACTTTCCAAACAAAAATATTACACCTTGCACTGCTTTACTATGTGAATTGTAAACCCAAATAAACACTTGCTGTGGTGGTCTCCTAGGTGACAGAATCGAGGCAGCTCATGGTTTCTTCCTTGCTCTTCACAGTCACATGCTTTTGTCCTTTGCTCTCCATTTCTGTTCAGACGCAGTGGTGTGCGGCACGTGAGAGCTGGAGACTGGAGTCCAACCTGGAGCCGGCTCCAAGGATCTTAGGCTTCACGACAGGTGGGAGACCACTGTTGAACTGGGAGTTCTTGGAAATAATGTCCATGTAGAATTCAGTGTCTATGAAAAGATAAGCAATAGACACGTGCTAAGTTGCGGCTCACCCTACATTATGAAAACTCAGTAGTAACCGTGGCAAATGCTTAGGAAATTTTTTAGGTGGCAGAACTGTTAGACAGGACGAGGGTCTCAAGGTCTTGGTGGTTCTTAACTAAACGCTGTCTTACTGAATGTTAAAATGTATAGCACAGTGTAGCCAATTGCGAAGAAGAAATCAACATGCAATTGACAAATAGTGTATACCATATACACTCCCCTTACTTGCTCAAGTAAGTAGAACTACCTTAACTACAACCAGACAACCACATCTTGCTCCTGGATAGAACACCCTGAGCTGGGAACCCCTTGAGTTCGGTAACAGTTTTTTTTTTAATCACCAACATTGTTTGGAATAGCTGGCACATGGCAATGATGTAAAGATACCTGGTAGTGGGTCTTATCACTGTTTTTAGGTCTTCTTACCCCCTGCACCTGGAGTGGGCAGCAGGTCACCGCCTTCGGCAGTGTGCACCAACTCTCATTGACACTTGCCTTTTACCTCCCGCCCACCCTGCGAGTCCTTGTCCAGTTTGAGGGCGTGGTGGGGGCTCTGGAAGCCTGGCTCTGACACAGAACAGTGCCTGATGTCCTTTCCAAGCTTTTGAGCTGCAAAATCTGGGAAAAGACTCCTCCTTCCCCTGACACAACCCTTCCCTGGGGCCACCTAAGAAAGAGAAAGAACCACGAGAGGAAAGGAAGATAAGGGAAAATAACATTAGGTTTAATGTTTCTGCACCTGCCGTGGTTGGGAGGCCCTTGTGAGGCCCCTGTTTTGTTCTCTGCCCAGGCTCCCAGCGGCCGCAAAGGTTGCTGGGTGGTTCTCTGCAGCTGCCTTGGGCTTGCCCAAACGTGACCTTCGGGGCAGATGCCTCTGTTATCTGGAAGGGCGGTGGGGAACCTCTGCTCCTCCCCCTTGTGTTCTGGAGCAGGGGGGCTTGGGCCCAGAGAGATGCTGGAAGCTTTGAGGTAGCACAGCGTTAGGGACAGAGACAGGACTTGAAGCTGGGTCCCGTGTTGCTTGCCCAGGGGTCTTCCCGCTGCTGTGGACGGCAGAGCACAGCCCGGCCCTGCTGTTCACCATTCAGCCCTGATTGCGCCCAGCATCTTGGTAGCAAACACACTTCAATGCATTTGTGCCCCGAACCTCTTGGACCCTTGGGGCCTGTAAAACTGCTGAAAAACAACCACTGCTGGCTGTAATTCGCTTTCCCCTAAAGGCGCGGTGAGTCTTTTCTGGGTGGATGTGGACTGCCAGGAACTATGCCCACTTGAGAACAGGCATCCTTCCATCACAGAGGCTGGAGACAGAAAAGCATTGGTCAGGCGAGGGACAGCTGGGAGCAGCCTGTTCTCGGTGGCTCAGGCCCGAGTGAGAGAGATGGCCTGGCCTGAGGGGATAGAAAGTGTGGGGACTGCCTCCCTGGGCTTCTGGCTCAGCGTGGGGTTCGTGTCCAGGTTAAGGTCTCCACCCACAGTGCACCCATGAGGTCAGCGCTCCCCAGAGCAGCCGGGTGATCTCTTAAAAACGTAAACCGGCCATGTCACTTTTCTATGTAAACCCCACTTGGCTTCCCACGACACTTGGACTAAATCCCAAATCTCACCTGGTCTGCCTGGTGCCCTGTTCCCTGTGTCTCCAGTCCCGTCTTCTGTCACTCGCCCTCTGACTCAGAAGCCTGTAGCCACACGGACCTTCCCGGCCACTCACAGCCAGGCCTTTGCGCCTGCTCTCTCTCTGCCTGGGTGCTCCACCCAGACTGTTTCCTGATTGCCTTCTGTTTCTTGATTGCCCTCCCTCTTGCATTGTCCTAGAGGTCAGCTCCCAGGTCCCCTCTGCAGATAAGCCTCCCCTGTCACGGGGCGCCTTCCCCCCAGTCACTGTGGGTCTCAGGACCCATCTTCTCTCCTCCAGAGCCTTTGTCTCCATCTGAGATGATCTTGCCTGTGTGTTTACCTGTTTCTTACCGGTCTCCCTCTAAAGTACATGCTCACGCTCCCCTACGCCTGCCCAGGCCCAGCACAGAGTAAGTGCTTCTGAAACAGCTGTTGGAGGGATGAAAGGGGCGCTGGGCCTTCTGCCCTGCAGGACCACACTCCCCTCTCTGGTTCCTTTCCAGGTGTTCTGGGGTGTTGGTGGGAGGGTGTGCATCGCATTGCACGTACTGAACTGTGAAGTGCTCAGTGTCTTTTTCTGGGGCAGCTGGGGCACTCTCAGGCCCACCCCCGGGGCCTGGCCTCAGTGATTTCTCCATTTCCTGAAATGCTCTTGGAGGTCCTGCCCTACCTGTCCCTGCCTCCTGAAATCCTTCCTACCTTCAAGACCCGGGCCAGGCAACCTTCCATGAAATCCGCTCTTCCTCTTCAGGGAGAGTATGCCAGTAACAGGGACTCGGAGGGACCCTCTGCTGGGCACCAGTTAGACACACTCTCTCATTTCATGCTCCCAACCGTCCTAGCACATGGGTCCTACGTCTGTTCCCCTTGCAAAGGAGGGGAGACAGAGCCCTGGCAAGTGGCCTGAGGTCTCGCAGTTGTCAAGCAGAGGAGCTAGGACCCCAACCCAGGGCGCTGACCGCAGCCCAGGTTTGGACACCCCTCTGCGGAGCGAGACCTCCTCCAGTCTCACCTCACCTCTTCCCTCACTGGCCCCTGCTTTCTGCCTGGAGTGAACCGGGCTCCTCTGGACTGTCCCCGCCTGCAGCTGCGTCCTTCTTGCTGTTTTTGGAAACTCTGCATGCTCCGAGTCTCAACAGCTGTGGCTGGGTGGGATTGAACCTGACTCTGGCCCTTCTTCCCCGCACCCTGAACACCTGCCCTTTCTGGGCAGTGGGTGGGGGGGGGTGTGTGGGGTGTGGTGGAGAGGTATCCTTTTCTCTTTATCTTTTAGTACAGTATTTAAAAATATTTTATTAATTTCTTTTTAGAGAGAGGAGAAGGGAGGGAGAAAGAGAGAGAAACATCGGAACAAGGGGAACACTGGTTGGTTGTCTCTTGCACGCCCATGCCCCGACCAGGGACCCCGCCTGCAACCTGGTCACTTGCCTGGACAGTTTGCAAGATGATGCCCAACCCACTGAGCCACACCAGTCAGGGCTAAATCAGTTATTTTAAAACAATTGTCATGAGCCAATAAAAATACTGGTTTCGTACAATTAGATAGGGACATTTTGGTGGAAAAGCAGGTCACATGCCAGGAAGGGACCGGCAGAACTTTGGCGAATGCAAAGCGACAACGGTAAATGTTGCTGTCACGCTTCACGTTTCAGGTGTGACACACTCCTCTGCCCTCCAAATGGCCACAGGGTAAGTTTTAATACACAGCCAGACAGAAGGAATCCAGTCCTTTGTCTCTTGCTTCGGGAGGGTCAAGGGTGGGACCTGAGTGTGGAAAGGCCCACGGCCTGAGGCAGGCAGGTCTGGGACCCCGGCCTCTCAACAGACTAAGTGTTCAGAACTTGGGGCTCTTTTTCTCTTAGCCTCAGCGATCTCCTCTGTAAATTGGGATTAATGGAGGCCACCAGCTGTCCCTCCCAGAGGGGCTGTCAGAGTTTAGTAAGGCAGAGGAGGAAGGCAAGGCTTCCCAGAGGAGAAAGTCCTTGGCTTGAGTGGGGAGAGGGCGTGATGTGGGTAAGCAGCTGTGGCTGGCCGGCCCAGGACGCTGCCTCAAGGGTCTCCCAACCACGTGGGCAGGCAGATGGACAAAGGTGACTGTCGTTCATGGGCAGTCCCCTAGGAATTGCTCAGGAGGAAAAGACAACTTCTGAGTGGGAAGAGAGAGGCTTCCTGGAGGAGGTGTCTTGAGCTGAGTCTTGGAGGGGCTGGGAGCAAGGTCAGAGCTTGGAGAAGCCAGGTACCTCCACCTGCTGTTTCTTCATCCGTCACTCATTTGTTAAGGCCCCGCTGAGTGCCAGGCCTGCTGCTGGTTCTGGGGACCCCGTTTAGTGTGGGAACAGACGCTAACTGCCATGGTGACAAGCCCCATGACGGAGAGACTTGGGCCAGTTATGGGGACCACTGGGTTGGGGTGTTGGAGGAAGTGCCTCTTGGGTGACTCTGTGGGGTCAGCGGGAGGCGTCTAGTGAAGGGGAGGGGAGAGCACTTTGGGCAGAGGGAAGAGTGTGCATGCAGCATGGTGGCCAGAGGGGCCAGGGCACACACGGGAAGTTAGCAGGGCTGGGTGGATGTGCTCCACGTGGCTTGGGACTTCTGGGCGGGGCCCGTCCACACAGAGCCTTGGCTGCAAAGCGGTGGCTTTAGGGTGTGAGTTGGTCACAGGGGACAACGAAGGTATTCCAGCAATCGAGGGCAGACTCAGGGAGGAGGCTGGAGCGGGGACAGTGGGGACAGTGGGCGTGGCAGGAAGGGAGGGTGTCCCGTGAGCAGTGGGCTGAAGAGAACAGGGCGTGTTGAGGTGGGGGAGGCGGGCAAAGCCAGACGCCAAGTGCACCATTCAGTTCACTGAGCCTTCCAGAAGCATCGCATACTGGAGAACAGGTTGGGTGTGATTTGAGTGCAGTGTTATTTGTGCTTTGTGGTCCGGGCAGTGATGTTTGTTAAGTGAATGTGAGTGGTCCCCTTGCTGGGCTCACGAACTCGGGTTTAGCCGGGTCACCACCCAAACACACACACCCACCTGCGCCCGTCTGGACCAGCGTCTGCCTCCCCAGCTCCCCTGGAGCCACGCTCTGCTCTCAGCCCCACAAGCCCTGGTAGCGTGTCATCCGGTGGAAGAGCTGCCTAGAGAAGTGGCCCCTGAAGGGGGATTTGGGGCTGGTAACTGGGGCGTCTGAGACCTGGACTCCTGTTCTGCCTGTCTCGTCCTCAGCCACCCCCACCCCTGCTCTCCCAGCCCCACGGGCACCCTCACCAGGCCCTGGCCCCTTCCCCCAGGCCCAGGTCTGCTGGGGACTCTGCCCAGAAAGCTTTCACTGCTCCTGGGAGCTGACGCCACCCCCTGGCAGCATGGTGGGGGGGCTCCTAACCCAGTGAAATGGCTAGTGGGGGACAAGGGAATCTGGTGGGCCCTGCCTCTGGGCTGGGGCAAAGCTGGCTGCGTTTCCCTGGGTCTCAGGGTGGGTCTGCCCGCAGGCTGCACCTCAGCCTTCTTCAGCTTAGGAAGTCACGTTTCTCCAAGCCTCGATTTTCCCCTCTGAAAAATGGGCACAGCACCTGGTTGACAGAATAGTTAGGGTTTAGGGGGCTTAGTGGCAGCACAGGGTTCAGGGGGGTTAGTGGCAGCTTAGTGAAGAAGCCCCGAGGTCTGGCCCCAGCCCCGGGAAGAGGCCCAGGGGCCCATCGGGCCCTCTTCGGGGAGGCTCTGGGGACCAGGAGCTGAGCTCACAGGGTGGCTGGGTCGCATGTCAGTTGTTCTTTCTTTCCTTGGAGCTGGTCCAGAGACAAGGGGAGGGTGTCTGGTTTTCATCGAGCGGCAGTCTCCAGTTCCTTTGGCATCGGAGCTTCTTATTGGGAGGAGGAGAGGTGCTTAATTGGTTGGACCCAGCTCAGTGCTGAGGACGAAGCTCTGGCCTTGGATTTGGAAGGCAGAGCCAGTTTCAGAGCCTAATGGGACCACTCCCTCGCTGCGTGACCTGGTGAGGGTCTCGTGGTCTCTGCGTGCATCCAAGGCCCCACGTGGAAAACCCAGAGTAATTATTTGTGCTCTGCCTACTCCACAAAGTAGAAATAGATGGGAAAATTCTTTGTAAAACATCAACTCTGAAAGCGGGGTCTCCTTTGTGTCGGCCTGGTCCTGGGTGGGGCTCTGCCCAGGTACCTCGCCCTACACAGAGTGGCTGGGCCTGCTGGCTTCGGACCTGGCCCACCTGTTGGTAATGGTCAAAGCCAGCTGCAGGTGCCTGGAACAGGGACCCATCTGGGGAGCTTCGTGCTGGTGACCCCGAGGAGTGGCAGGGGTGCAGGAAAGGAAGGGCTCCCTCTGGCCAGCGTGGCCTAGGAACTGGTCACTCAGGAAGGACGGCCGATGCGTCCAGAGCACTCACAATGTCGGGGCGCCCTTCTAAGAGTTGCCCATGTAGTATCTGATCGGTTCTCAGAATAACCCTCTGAGGGAGGGAACTATTATTCCCCCTTCAAATACCTTTAAGGGTTGAAAGACATTTGGGGAGGGGGAATTGGGAGTGCAGAGGCCTGGGGAGCCCCTTGCCTGCCGAGGGGTTTCCGGCGGATAGTCAGCAGCAGGAACACAAGGCTCTTGGGTGGGCCGGGTGGGGCTCCTGGGCGGAGGGCCTGGATGAACTGACCGTGGGGGTGCAGAGTGCGAGGGACGCGGCAGGGCCTCCTCATTCTTCTGTCTCCACACTTGAGCACAGGCCCAGCTGCCACCCAGGAGGCCCCCATGGGAAGACTTGCTGCCAGGACAGGCTCGGAGGCTGGGTGGTCTGTGGACAGGGGCCGAGGCCCAGAGCCCCAGCAGGCCAGGGCAGTAGCCACGTGGCCTGGAGCGGGTCCCACGTGCGCTGTCCCCCCTCCTTTCCGTCCTGGGAGCTGACCCCAGGGAGTGCGGGCGTGAGAGGAGCCTAGCCCATTCTGCCCAGCCAGCAGGACAATGGTGTCCCCCACCCTGGGCCTGAGCCCCCGGGCAGCAGTGTAACAGAGGGGAATGTGACAGTGGGGGATTGTAACCCACCCCACCATTCCTTTGACATTGTTTCTGTGAGTGCTGACTCTGAGCAATATGTAGCTTGTCAGTGAACAGCGTGTTTGTGTAAGAATCCTAGGAACCAACCTCAGAGGATACAGACTCCAGCCTTCACGGTTGAAGGAGATTTGCGGACTTTCAACCATGAAGCCGGGGTGACTAAACCAGGCTGACCCACACCCAACCATCACTGGCCTTATCGGAATGGACCACGCTCGCCTGCGCGTGGAGAACTTTGCAAGCCCCTCCCTCGATCTCTTTGTTCTGTCCACCCATCTCCTTATAAAAATCTCTGCCTGCACTGAGAGGTGGAGGTGGGCTTTGAGATGCCAGTCCCCATCTTCCCAGGAGATGGGCTTCGTGACCTGAGCCCCCATCTTCCAGGTGGCTGGCCCCTGAAAATAAACCACTGCACATCAGCACCTACTCTGACTACGGGCTTTCGTAGCCGCAGGCCGCTGGACCTGCTTTGGGTGAGGGTAGGGGGGTCCGAGGCAGGAATTGGTGCCGGAACCTTCTCTCTCAAATAAAATGAAACCCCCTCCTGGGGAGGCCACTGCTGAGCTGGCCCCAGGGAAGGCCTTCCAGGGCGAGAACTTGGGTGCAAACACATTTGTGGGGCTGCGGGGCGCGCCACACTCCCAGGGACTGGACGTCTGTTTTCTGTGCACGTCCAGTCGGGACTTGGGGCTGGGCTGGCTGGGTGTGTGCTGGGGGACTCCGTTCTGCAGGGTGCCTTACCCTGGGTCCTGACCATTCATCCCTGCCTGAGAGCAGTTGACAAACCGAGCTGGAATTTCTAGGGAAGACAGACAGGGTGGGGGAGGGCTTGGGGAAGAAATGGCAGAGGTTTTAGCCATGAGGCAGCCAGGGCGCGACGTCTGTGCAAGAGCTAAGATAAGATGAAGGGAGATGGCCAGGAAGATTGGGGTGGGGGTCAGTGAGTTGGGGCGAGGTCACAGGGAAGCACGTGGCTCCAAAGTGAGCAGAGGGGGGTGGGCACAGGAGGGGGAGAGAGGAGGGAAACCAGACAGAAGAAGGGGGAAGGGAAGAACTCATCTTGATCTTTCTTGCTTTTTCAAAAAGATTAAATCTTTGATGTCTGAAAAGAAACTTGGGAGAGAAAGTCCGGGAGCCCAACCCTCCAGGGACCTGGCACTGGGTGGACAGTGGGACGTTGCTCTGAAAGGCTAGGGGACCCCGGCCTTTGTTCTCACCCCATGGTACGTTCCCCTGGATTTGGTAGGAGGCTGGCATTGACCTGTGGCTGGCAATACTTCCGAAAACGTCCCCTTTGCCCAGGAGGCCCTTGGTAGCTCTGGCCTATTGTGTGGCAGGTCAGGCCTGGGGAAAGTTTGGTGCGCACAGTTGGGGAGAGGAAGTGGCCTGGGAAGAGGCTGCTGGGGAGGCTCCGAGCAGGCCGGGTGGCGGGCCAGTCTGTTCCTGGTGGCTGCCCAGGGCGAACTGGCTCCCACCTGCTCTTCTGACTCCAATCCCTCTTTGCCAAACTTCTGGGTGGGACCCTGGGCTTTTGGCACAACCCACATTTCCCTCCCCAGACCTTAAGCCCAGTCCTATCCCCACCACCCAACACCGTGGGCCTCTGTGGCAGAGGGGGTGTCGACGTTTCTGTTCAAAATGGGCTGCCTGGCTCCCAGCCCCTGTGATGTGTTCTGGCCGAATGCTCACCTTGCCCCTTGAAGGGGCCACACAATCAACCCGGAGGGTGTGTCAGTGCTGGGGCCGGTGCCCAACCAAGTCACAGCCTAGAAGGGACACCATCAGCAGTCCAGGCAAGGGGTGGGGCTGGTCAGATCTGCAGCCAGGGACGTTTTGGAGAGAACGGCAGAAATTTGAACAGTGACTGAGTATTGCATAACGCGAAAGTTTAATGTGGCAGAGTGGTTAACTGAAAAAGCATGCACAGTATGATCTCATTCTGGGAAAAACATTAATGAATGAGGCATTAATACTGATAGTCACTGGCTGCTAGGAAATGTCCCCCCTTAGTTCTTACTTTTGTGGATGTTTACTCACTTACACATTTTTTGAGATCGTGAATCTAGTTTTTCCAAACTCTCTGATGCAGATACACCCCTTTTAGTGTATGACAAGGTTAGTTTTTAACTTAGAAATGTTTATTAAAACATTGCTACCCTGCAAGATGCAATCCAGGGCCTGTGTGAGGTGGGTGTTCCGTGCAGGAGCCTCAGACCGGCAGGATGGGCGAAGCTCCTTTCTCCTTTGCCCCCCCCTCCCGCCGTAGCTTAGAACCAAGCTGCACGGCGGCCAGAAGGTGCTGATAGCTGCGCAGCCGGAAGTGGTTAACTTCGAGACGATTAGTGATTAAAAAAAGAAGCCCCAGCCTGCTTTCCTCTGCCCACCCAGCCCACGCTTGGCCCAGACCTCTCACTGTGTGAAGCTCCAAGTTCCTTAAATAGTAATGCCCCTCAGTCTTGGTGGAACCTGGCCACCATGAAAGATGGGACAGGACTGTCACTTCAGGGCCACAGTGAGGCTGAGGTGAGCCTCGGTTCAGCCTGAGTGTGCTGCACACCCCGGGGGAAACTCAGTCTCCCTGGTCCCTTTTCTCATCTTTCCAAAGGGCCTCCCCTCGCACATTGTCGCTTCCTTGAAACAGGCTAGCTCTGTACCACTCCGGCTTCGCTCCCCCTGGGTGCAGGTATGCGGGCCAGGTGAGGCAGGAAGGCTGCTTGCCCGCTGTGGTACCCGTCGTATTCGCCCTCCGGATGGCACAGTGGATGGGCACCGCACCCACTCCTGGCCCCACCCCGCCCTGTGCTCCAGGCCCACACCTCCCGGGCCCACTGCTGCAGCCCAGCACCCGCTCCTTCCTGGGTCATGCCTGCACCTCTGCAGAGGAGGAGGCCCCCGTATTTTTCTCAGCTGGGCAAGCTCTGTGGGGGCACTTCCTTGCTCTCCCAAAGTTTGCTAGAAGCCTGAAGGTGGTGGTTGGGGGCCGACAAGAGGACCACAGGGAAGGTGTGGGCTGGAAGGACCGTGTCCCCTGTCAGTTTCCCACGGGCCACCATTTCTGACGAGGAGGACGCTGATGAGGCCTGACCGCATTCCACTCCACTTCTGCTCAGAGTGTACAGACTCTCAGGCTAGGACGGAGCACGTGCAGAAAGAGTATCGTTTGAAAAGAACATTTGTTGCGCAACAGCTACAGGGTCAAAGCCCTGGCTTCCCTGCTGGGCAGCCCGGGGGGGGGGCCCCCCCCGGAGGTGCCACCTGCTGGGCAGATGCTGCTCCTTGCTCTCCCTCTCACACTCCGTGTTGTCCCAGCCTTTCCGCAAGTTTGGGCCAAATGACGGTCTCTGCCTTCTTGGCTGGATGCAGCCACCGGCGCAGAGGCTGCCCGGGTGCGCTCACCTCGGGGTCCCGGCTCTGGCAGCGGGGCCTGCGGAGCTGGCTTCCTTCGGTTTCCCGTCAGAGACACAGTGTATCTGATGGGCTTGTGGGGCCTTTGATGGTGTGTGGATGTGCTCTGGACAATTCTGCTCTAAAATAAATTGTGGTAATTGGATGAATTGAAGGTGGGGAACAGGAACGCTCTTTCGGTTTTATGTTTTCTTTTTGTACATTTGTACGTTTTATGTTTTTGTACATTGTTCTGATCCAGAATCAAGATCATTTCCCTGCTGGGCTGCGTCAACTGCTGGACATTTTACAGTTTGCTGCCCTCTTGTGGCTGAGAAGTGGTGAAAAGATTGTCATTCTCTTTTGGATACTATCTGGCTTATTTGTTTGTTCCACAGAGCAAGGCCACGGGACAAATTGTGGGGCAGAGGGACCCAGGCATGGTCTCTGCTTATGCAACTCTCAGGCTAGTGGAGGTGACTCTTCACAGACTGGGGGGGGGGGGCGGGGGGCGGGGCGAGCAANCAACTCTCAGGCTAGTGGAGGTGACTCTTCACAGACTGGGGGGGGGGGCGGGGGGCGGGGCGAGCACGTGTACTTTGGCTTGCACGAAGGGGTCGCCCTTACTCTGACGCAGTGGGACTGCTTGGCCAAACAGGTCGGGGCAAAAACAGAGCCTCCCACAGCCCCTGGTACCTGCAGTCACTTCCCCTCCCTTGCGGATGGCCAGACTGATAAATGCAAATCAGATCTTTCGACTAGCCCACCCTCCCTTCTTTCCTTCCGTTCCCCTTTTCTACTTGGTGATTGTTATCTTCTCCTACGAAGACGCTCCTTTGCCAACCCCTAAAGCATCCGCCCCCAACCTTGTCAGCGCCACGGACGGGGTTCATGGAGGAAAATTTTTCCACGGACTGTGGTGGGGTGGGTGGGGGAGACAGGAGGCGGAGCGCAGGCCGAGATGTGGGTGGTGCCCATGGAGAGGAGGGAGGCTGGGGACCCCTGTCCTAAAGCGATTCTGCTTTACCTCCTGTGATGGCTGAACAGTGTCCTCCCAACACCCATATGCTGAAGCCCCAGCCCTGACTGCATTTGGAGGTGGGGCCTGTGAAGGGCGACGGAGTTCAAGGTGAGGCTGCTCAGTGGGCCCAACCTGAATCTGACTGTGTCCTTAAAAGAGGGGACATTTGGCCACAGTACATATGAAGGAAAGACCACGTGAGCACGGGGAGTGGAGGCGGCCATCTGCAAGGCAAGCAGAGAGGCCTCAGGAGAAACCCAACTGGCTGACACCTTCATCGTGGACTTCCGGCCGCCAGAACTGCGACAAAAGAACTGCGTGTGAGCCACGGTCTGTGAGCTTTTACTGTTGGCGGCCTTAGCAAACGAATACACCTGCTAACAGAACCCTCGATTCTGGCGGGCAGCCACCGCAGGCTGAGGCTGTCGAGGACATACACCTGGAGACTCCCTCCCAGGCTGGGCCAGTGTCCTCGGTTGTCCGCGGGACCCTTAGGACAAACACTGAGCAATCTTTCATTTCCCCGGGTCTTCACAGTGATCTGCTCTGTAGATAAAGTTAACACGCCCAGGGTCTCCAGCACAATTCAAACTCGGGTCTGCCTCCAAGTGCCGCGTCTTTCTCTTTAGTTCAGAGTAGCCGACGTGGGCGCAGCAAGGGTCCGGCCAGCAGCTAGAATCCTGAGGCTCTCGGTCTGAGTAACACAAACGGCCGCAAGGTCGAGCCACACACCCCGCTGATCCGTGCAGATGCTGGTCTGGGGTCTGCCTCGACCCACCCAGAAAAAGTTCGGTTCTTCTGAAAAGCGCGTCCTGCACCAGGGGGCGCGGGTGGCCACCTCCACACACCCCTCACCCGCGCGTGCCTTCCACCCCGCGCCTCTCCGCCGCCAGGCCAAGGGGAGCTGGCGTACGCACTCTGCCTTAGTCAGCAGTGACTCCTAAGCACACTGTTACTCTTTCAAAATACATTTTATTAGGGGCACACGGAATCGAAAGTTAAGCAATTTCTTTCCAGAAGGAAGGTCGGCCCTGACAGACTAGAAGGAGGAGCAGACATGTCACAGCAGAACCGCCACTCACTCCAGTGTGAGGAGAGACGGACAGGAGTCCGCCGCCCGCCGCCTGCCAAGGACACCACGTTCTTCACCAGGCTGACCGCACCGCACCGCACTCATGCCCCGTGCGGGGCGGCGTGGGTGGGGGTGGGGGCCGCAGCGCCGTCACCGTCACACTGTCAGCTCTGCCTCCGTCAGTCGCCCTCCCTGTCGCAGGAGAGGCGGAGAGGGCGCAGCCCGTGGCTCTTGCGCGAGCCCAGGAGAACGCTCGGGTTTGAAGGCGCGCCATCCGCGGTCTGCATCATCACCCTCGCCCCCAGAACAGGGCCCTTACGTGGAACCATCTCTATTAGCAAGTCGAGAAGATTTGAACTTTCTCAGAAAAACCGACCCACCCTCTCACTGCGGCTTCTGCCCAACCTCGTTCTGGGTCCAGAGGACTCACTGCCTGCCGGACTCCGCCCCTTAGCGCTGCCACCCTGCCTCCCTTTCAGGTCCCCGCCCCCCCTCTCCTCCCCACCTTGGCCTCCCCACGGGGTCCTCGGGGTCCTCGTGGAAAGGGCAACCAAGAGAGTGGGGGTGGGCCCTGCAGGGGCGGGCCTCCCAGTTCCAAGGGCACTCCCTGCACCCAGCTGGGTCAAGATCATGCCATTTTTTCTCTCCAGCCTAAGACAGTGGATTATGAGAAAAGCTCAGTCTTATTTCGAGCCCCCTACGGGCATTTCTCTAGTCGCTGTGGAATCTACCCCAAACCTACTGATCAAGGCAACAAAATGAGTGACAGACTGTAGAATGTTTCCATTTCTAGCTCTAATTGATTAAGCTGACTCTCCCCACCAGGAAACCGCACTTGACCTGCAGGCTGGCGCCAGCGCACAATCTTCCAGGGGCTCAGGACAGGTCGATGATGCTGGTCTCGCCAAGATCGATGCCGGAGTGCAGCTGGCCATCCTTGGCGGCCGCCCAGGGCATAGCTGTGGAGGTCCACTTCACTGCCCAGTCCCCTGCTTTGCTGACCACGATGAGGCCACCCAAACCTTTGAGCTTGGACTTCATATAACCCAGCGACATATCAGCAGCCTCTTCCAGTGTCTTTCCTAAAAAGAAGGAAACGTTGAGAAGTGACATGTTACTTTTGTAAGAATCGGATGGAGGAATCCTCTGCAGAATGGAAAACCAAAGTGAGGCAACAGAGGTTCCCCGTCCGCGGTCTCTGTTTGAGGGCTTCTGAGCAGGACCCGCACGCCCCAAGGCCCTCCTGGCCCCTAGAAGGGCCTGGCACCGGCCTTTTCTCCGGCGCCCAGGCTCCAAGCCTCTGCACTGCCCCTGACGGGGGGCAGGCAGTGCTGGCAGGCTCTCCCGGTCCGGATCCGATCCTGATCCTACCGGTGGGTGGGAAACAGTGTTGCCCTGAAAGCGGCATCTGCAGCGGAGGAGGAGGGGTTTCTGATGCTTCCCTGACTACCCAGCACGGCCAGACGGCGCGGGCCTGTTCGATGTACCTTGCTCTACGTGGAAGAGTGTGAGTCTGGCCAGATTCACCTTCAGGATGCTTTCCCCATGCCCCGTCGTGGACACGGCTCCGATGCTGTTGTCAGCGTAACCTCCGGACCCTGCTCAGGGAAAGAGACTGCTTCTGAGTAGCAGTGAAGAGACGTGAATGCACATCACAAGTCTAGTGCCACATGAAGGTTAAGTCCCAGGGAGTGCCAGAGTGTAGACAAGGATCTCGGATGCAACGGTGGGCGGACTGGCAAGCACCTGCGACTGCCCTGGAATCAGGAGGACCTGCACCGGCGCAGGCGGGGGGAGGGGCAGTAGGCCTGACCGTCCACGGAGCGGCTCCTCCGGGACAGCTCCCGCTCTGCCCCGATCCCCCCAGTCTTCCCCAGGTGGGAACATGCACATCAGCCCCACCCCCACCACTGGCCCCCTCCTGGGAGTTAGCGAGAATCCGCCTCAACCCTAAGGCAGAGAGCCTTTGCACCTGTACCATTTAGTGGTAGCAGTGCGTCACTTCCGTGCCACGCAAACGTAATAACTGCACCCTTAAATTCTCAGCTTTCTTTCTTTTTTTTATTAGAATATTTTTTATAGCTTTCTTAGTCCCTTCATTTGTGCCCATGCCTGGGAAGAGGTTTTGTGTATTGCACCCTTTGGGACTGAGTCTGTGGACCCTGAAACTGGAGCTACAGAGAAGAGACACTGCAGATAGCTTGGGGGCAACCCCACAAGTCACGTGACCAAGGACAGAGCGCCCACGGGACACACGGCAGTTTCTTCCCACCCAGCTGCCACTAGGAGGGGGAATAAATGAGGAAAGAGGAGACAGGAAAAGCAGAGTGGGGACTTGGTGACAGGGAAGGAGGGGGCGGGAGCCCTCCGCCAGGAGTACCTATACACGGTGAGTCCCCCACTCGGCCGACCATTTTATTCACGATGCCCCCCGTCGAGGTCGCATAAGCCACATTTCCTGTGCAGTCCAGGGCGACGGCTCCCACGGTTCCCAAGTTTCTGCCAAAAAATAAGGAGACAAAAAGTGACAGGCAGAGGATGAGTAACAACGGAGCCTGGCCCCATCTAGGCGAGTGGCACTTGTGAGTGGCATATGCGACACACTTCGGCTCCAGCATTCCTGACCTGCGGAGATGGCGGAGCGAGGCTGACTGCTCTTTGTTTGACAAGTCGGTGAGTTTGCAGACACGCCTTCAGACCTCCGCTTGAAGGGGACCTGGGGGACCTCGGGGCCCAGCCGCGCCAGCCATCTGCTGGCTGTGCGCCTTAGTGTTGTCTCATTTCCCCCCGCCTACGACATGGGGGTGAACGCAACTGAGTGCGCCTCCAACCTGAGCCCCTGCATAGATTCTCTGGCTCCCTGCCCCCCTCCATCCCACCTGCCCTGAGACCCTGAGTTGGTGGATCTGGGGTGCGACAGCCTCCCAGGTGACGCTGATGCTGCCCATCTGGACCTCGCTTTGCCTATTTCCGAGGCTTGCTCTAAAGGCCAAAAGGGTTACTTTCCCCTACCATTTTGTTATAAATCTTCAAGCAGAAAAGTTGAAGACACTGCGTTAGCCCTCTGCCTACCACCCAGACTCCACGAGGAGTGATATTTGAGGCACTTTTGTAAGTGCTGGGACCCAGCTGTGAACTGCAGGGACGACGTTCCTCCTCCCATGGAGCTGCCTTTGGGCCAGAGGGTAAAGGAGAACAAAAAGGCCAGGTTTTATTAGGAGCAGGGCAAGCCGAGGTGGCTACAGCGGCATCGGGGCTGCGGTGGTGGGCTGTGCTGTTTCAGAAGGCCTGGGCCTCTCGGGAGGGAGTGCCATTGGGGGCAGGAGTGTGGTCGCTCAGATCACGGAGTTTCAGGGAGGCCACTGTGGTCGCAGAGAATAAAGCAGGGGAGAGGGTGCGGCAGCCAGACCACGATGGCTCTGATGGGGTCAGGCAGGGGAGGCAGTGACCACGCAGCCTGGGGACCCCAGGGACCAACAGACAACTGTGCCTGTCACCCTGGCTCAGCAGTGCCCCTTCACTCTCAGAGTTTAAGTTCCAGTTTGAGCACAAAACCCTGTCATCTTCCTGCTTACGGGCCACTGTAAGGCCTTTGCGGAGTGACGCGGGAAGACACTGGAGAGCTTGAGCCAAGACGGGTCACCATGTGAGCTAAGTCTGAGAAGGAATCGTTCCCACCACTGTGCTGCCCCCCGAGTGGCTGAGACGAAAGGCTTGGTGTCGAGTGTGGGCAAGGCCTTGCAGGGGCTGGAGTCCTCCCTCCAGAGACGAAAGGTGAACGGCTGCAGACCCTTGGGGGCCCACCTGGCGGCGCCTACCAAAGCCCACTCAGTGATCACACTCCTACATTTCTGTCCAACAGCAGTGTGCTGCTCCCACAGCCAACCCCCACCCTGTTGTCCATGCCCGTGGGTCCTTTATACATGTGGGAGCGCAGGGCAGAGCGGGGCCGGGGGGTAGGGGAGAGCAATGGAGGAAGAACTGGAACAACAATGTAAAGAAATGTGCCGCCCACTCACCGCGTGCTCACAGCTGTGCTACTGTATCGCAGCAACCTGGAAACGACAGGGGGGCTCCCAGCGCTGACCCACCCGGAGGGCAGGCAGTGAGGGGAAGGGCCTGGGGGGTGCTTCTGCAATGCTCTGCTTCTTGCTCTGAGTGCTGAGTATGTGGGGTGTCCACTCCGAAAATTCACCAAAGGGCACATGTGACTTACTCACTTTTGTATGTGTGCTCTGCTTCTACGAAAGGTTTATCTTAACGGCCACTATGGTTGGTGTGTGTTGACTGAGGGGGATAAGACGGGGGGACAGATGGTGGTCTGTGGGGGTGGTTTCAGTGGACAAGGTGAGAAGTAGGCTGGGCTTGGGACACTGAAGGGTGAGTGAGGGGGTGTGCAGGCACACTAGACGTGAGAGCAACTCTAAGACTTTCGGGCTCTGGAACAGAAAGGCTGCAAGAAGCGTTGGTGGCAATGTCAGAGACTATTAGGGATGGGTGTTTTATTTTGCTGTTGGTGTGCTTGGAGTGGGGGGTGGGGTTGGGTGGGGAAATAAAAAGTTCAGTTTTGGACACAAGACTGAGGTACCTGTCAGGCAATCACAGAGCGTCTGAATCTTGCTAGACAAAGTCCAGTGTCTGGGGGCTAGAAGGGGGATCTGGTGTTCCGTTCAGAAGTAAACAGGAGCCCACTCACAGAAATCAAGTCCAGACAGCTAACAACCTGAATGTGAAACGTAAAACAACATTCTTCAAGCAAATCTAGGTGCTTACGTCTCGGGGCGGGGGAGCCTTCTAAGTTTCTAGTCTCACAACCTGCACAAGAAAAGGCAGCATGCACACTTCATTACAGGAAATGAGAGCTGATATGTGGCCAAACACCATAAGCAAAGTAAAAGCAAGATTAAAAACTGCAGATCTGGGGAAAATTTAACATAGATCAGACAGACTTAAGACCGATAAGGAGACAAAACAACTAAAGAGAAAAATAATCACAGTACAAAACAAGCAAACTCCTGGTAAGGAACGGCCCTCAACAAACGCCGAACGCTCGGCTGTTCAGTCGGGGAAGAGCAAATTTAAGGTGACAGCGTCGTCCTTCCTGTGCGAGATGAGGAAGGAGGTGCTAGCAGCTCTTGCTGGTGGCAGGCCCACCCCCAGCACTGGCCAGGGGTCAAGGCAAGCGTACAAGACAAATGGAGGCCCACACTTCATGTTTGATATTTGAAGTTATAAACATGTTGTAGTATTTTACTGTGGTAAGTGCAACTTAAAAATACAGGGTCTGCTTTCCTACTAAGATTAAGAACAAGACAAGGTTGTCCACTTTCATCACTTCTATTCAACATAGTATTGGAAGCTTTAGCCACAGCAATCAGACAAGAAAAGAAAAGGCATCCAAATCAGAAAGGAGGAAACAAAACTGTCATTGTTTGCAGATGACATGATAGTGTCCATAGACAATCCTATGGCCTCCACCAAAAAACTGCTCGACCTAATAAATGAATTTGGCAAAACAGCGGGATACAAAGTCAATGTCCAGAAATCAAAAATACAGGGCCTGGCACAAATAACGCCCCTTTTTGATTACATAAAAATCTTTTATTACAGAATCATAAGCATGTAATTCTGTAACACAACAATATCACTCTCAAGCACATCCTATGGCATTTCGGGTGAAATGTTCACATTGCTGTCCATCTTGTGAGGGACATTCACGCACCCACCAACCACGCTCCATGGTGCTACTTCTGCAGGACCCTGTAGAGTGAAGCAATGCTTTTCATGTGCCTGAAAGCTGACAAACTACCGACGATGAGTTAATTGTTATTGTCCACATCCGGATCCTCTGTTGATCAGCTGGGTGAGTGAAAACACACACACACACACACACACACACACACACACACACACACGATACAGAACTTGTGTATTCCACAAAATTAACTTTCCTTGCCTCATGCTGATTATGTTCTCATAATCAACATTTCTGTACATGAACACTCTATACAGAAAGTGTTTATGTCTTACCAAAGAAGACAACTTTTCTTGAGTCAATGTTATTCTGAGCAAGTTTTTAGTTAATTTTAGCGTGGAGCAGCATCACTCTGCCGAGGCAGTAGCAACTGGAATTTTCAACAGAATTCTTTTTTTAAAAATATATTTTATTGATTATACCATTACAGTTGTTCTATTCCCCCCCTTCATTCCCCTCCACCCGCACCCTCCCTCCCCCACCATTCTCCCTCCCTTAGTTTATAACCACGTGTCTCAAGTTCTTTGGATTCTATATTTCCCCCACTATTCTCGCCCTCCCCCCTTTCTATTTTCTACCTACTGTCTATGCTATTTTCTGTGCCTTCTCCCCATCCCACCCCCCTGTTTCTAACCCTCCATGTGTTCTTCATTTCTATGGTTGCACTCCTGATCTAGCTGTCCTCTTGGTTTGCTTTTATTTTAGGTGTGGTTGTTAATAACTATGAGTTTGCTGTCCTTTCACTGTTAATATTTTTCATTTTCTTTTTCTTATATAAGTCCCTTTAGCATTTCATATAATAAGGGCTTGGTGATGATGAACTCCTTGAACTTGACCTTATCTGAGAAGCACTTTATCTGTCCTTCCATTCTAAATGAAAGTTTTGCTGGATAAAGCAATCTTGGCTGTAGGTCTTTGGATTTCATGACTTGGAATACTTCTTTCCAGCCCCTTCTTGCCTGTAAGGTCTCTTTTGAGAAATCCGCTGACAGTCTGATGGGTACTCCTTTGTAGGTGACTGTCCCCTTATCCCTTGCTGCTTCTAGGATTCTCTCCTTCATTTTGGTCTTGGCTAATGTAATTATGATGTGCCTTGGTGTGTTCCTTCTTGGGTCCAACTTCTTTGGGACTCTCTGAGCTTCCTGGATTTCCTGGAAGTCTATTTCCTTTGCCAGACTGGGGAAGTTCTCCTTTATTATTTGTTCAAATACGTTTTCCACTCGTGGCTGTTTCTTTCCCCCTTCTGGTACCCCTATAATCCGAATGTTGGAACGTTTAAAGATGTCCTGGAGGTTCCTAAGCCTCTCCTCATTTTTTTGAATTCTTGTTTCTTCATACTTTTGTGTTTGGTCATTTTTTTCTTCCTTCTGTTCCATTCCATTGATTTGAGTCCCAGTTTCCTTTCCATCACTATTGGTTTCCTGTGCATCTCCCTTCATTTCAATTAGTTTAGCCTTCATATGTTCCTCTAATTTGTGACTATAATCTACCAGTTCTGTGAGCATCCTGATAAATAGTGTCTTGAATTGTGCTTCTGAGAGGCTGGCAATTTCTCGGTCGCCTAGAGTTACTGGCTCTGGGACTTTGAGTTCTTCTTGCACCATCTTTTGGGCTGTTTGTGCCTGTTCCATAGCAGGATCAGAGCCCTAAGGTGTTCACTAGCGCAGGGCAACTAAGTCGCTGGGTTGTGACGCTGTATGTGGGGGCAGGGTCAAAGAGGGACAATGGCTTCCCTCTGCCGTCTGCCGCCGTGGCTCCCACCAGCACCGTAGCCACCACCATCACCAGGCCCACACGTTTAGTTCCACTGCACGCGAGTGTGCCACCGCTGTCAGCCCTCCACCACTGGGTTCGCCCCCTGGGGCCTGCGTGGTCCGTCTCACTGTGTGCGAATGTGCGACCTTGGTCAGTCTGCCCAGCACCCCAACTGATTCCGGGCTGCCTCTGCGCCTGGGTCCGGGGCCCTGTCCTGCCCGACCCTGCTTGCTGCTGGCTCCGCCCCTCTTACCATCCCCGTTGAACGGTTAGATGTTGTCGGACTTCCGTATAATTCAATTTTCTGTCCTTTGGTTGTGTCTTTGTTTCTCCAAACCTTTGTTGTATTCAAACTTGGTTGTGGGAGAAGGCACAGTGTTTCCACCTATGCCTCCATCTTGGCGGAAGTCTCAACAGAATTCTTAAGCAATACTTCGATTTGGTAGTGGACCCTGGCTCTGACATTACCCGCTCACACGCTGAATGGGATTATATGTGATACGTTGTCACAGAAGAGATCACTGTTTCGATTCAACATTGTATTTCACAATCACTTATGGTTGTCATTTTCATCGCCTCAGGATTTAGATCCATGTAGATCTTACGTTCTTTCATATTTCAATGTTGGTATTCTATAAAGGAAACTGAAAGTATGTTGTTCGATTTTCTTCAAAACTCTCTTCAAATGATGCTACGCTCTGATACATATGAAGGTTTCAGGATTACTTGTGCGTGAATCTTCTCCAAGTCAGGCCAATGGTTTTGTTTCCTTGTATTTTTATTGGAATGTTGTTTTTCTTGCATATTTCACAGGCAGTTTTGGTTTGATTTCTTTAAATTTAAAATGATATTTTTAATCCTTTTGAAAATGAAGTAGCCAACAGATGTTTTTCAAAGCTTTTGTGAAGCTTATCAATAGAAATGAACAGTTCAAATTAAGTGACTGTAGAGAGCAAAGATTCAAAATTTCACTTTCTGTTAGAGTCAATGATTTGTTCTTTGAGAATTTCCTGTGGTTTTGATCAACATTTTTTCAATTTTGATCAACATTAAAATTTTTTTACTTCAACAGCATTTAGTTGGTACTCCCACCACGTATCTGAGATTTGTTATGAATCAGGACATGAGTCTGACTGGGCTGTTCCGTCTGGGGGCAGATCTGGAAGCCCTCCTACCGGGCCCTTCATGGTTCCGCATTGTCTCCACTGCTAGGGTCGCCAGGGGCACATCTCCTACAAGAACTCAAATCATGAGCCATCTGTGTCACGTAGATACTTCTGGGTTCTGGGACAAACTTCATGCTTACGGACCTTTTAATTACCAACCACATTAGCTCCATTGTCATAGGCTTGCCTTTGACAGTTTATCTTAGACTTTAGTCTAAGACAAAAAAATCCTTCCCAATTCTTCTCTTCATTCAAAACATTGATTTAGACTTCTTTTTTTTCTCTGGGCAGTAGAATGATGCACATAATGTTAGTTGTTCAACATGTCTTCACACCATGGAACATTCTAGTTGAACTGAGTATTGAAAAGATTTTGTGTGTGCCCTGGCTGGACTGACTCAGTGGACTGAGCACCGGCCTGTGAACCAGAGTGGCCAGTTGGATTCCCAGCCAGGGCACATGCCCAGCAGGGGGCGCACCAGAGGCAACCACACATAGATGTTTCTCTCCTTCCTTTTCCTCCCTTCCCCTCTCTCTAAAAATAAATAAAAATCTTAAAAACATTTTTTACATGTGATTTCACTTTTCACTTATTACCCATTAAAATTAATCTGTATTTTCTAGTCTAGATAGTAATCATTAGATTCATTATTATTTGTCCTAATTACATGTTTGGCATTTTATCAAAAGTTGAAATAACTGTTACTAAACCTAGAAATTTTCCACTGTTTTTTGTAAACATTGTGTTGATGGTGCCATAAAAAGCATCACGAGGTGTGGCTAAACACTGGACACATGGTATTGTTCTACCAAGGCCATTACACTGATATTTTGTATCATTTGCCCAGTATTATCAGTGGTCTGTTGTTTATTCAGCCTTCCCCCCAGTGCTGGTACCTCCCCGTGTTCTTTCCTGTGCGCGAGTCTTTGCGACTAGCAATTAGACCCTCCTCTAGTCATGAACATGATGTTTCAGGGGTTTCAGCTGAACTGCTCAAGCTGTGCATTTGGAAAGAACAATATTGTTACTAATTTTCATTGTTTTGATAAATAATTAAATCTCCACTGAACAAAGAATTTGTAATGTCCTGTCTGCAAATTTTATGTGGGTCGTCCTGGGAGAAGAGTGCTTACTTTTACTGTTTTGTTTCTAAAAATGCAAGCAGACTGCTTCTGGAAGATTTTTTAGTTCTTTTTTGCTTTTCTTTTGTGAGTTCCACTTTAGTATTTTTTGTCTATTGAGTTCTCGAGATTCACACTCATTTTTAATTGTCTAGAGATGAAAAAGTGAGATGTAATTATACTGAATGGGTAAAGTTAGAATGTATTTTCATAAAAACTAAAGAGCAAGCCCTGGCTGGTGCATAGCTCAGTGAATTGAGCGCGGGCTGCGAACCAAAGGGTCGCCGGTTCAATTCCCAGTCAGAGCACATGCCTGGGTTGTGGGCCAGGTCTCCAGTGGGGGCCACACAAGAGGCAACGACATATTGATGTTTCTCTCCCTCCTTCTCCCTCCCTTCCCCTCTCTAAAAATAAATTAAAAAAATCTTTTTAAAAAAGCAAAAAAAATGGGAAAAATTTGCAGATATAATTTCAAAAAGTTAGCTTTCCCCTAAAATAAACAGAATTATCTATTAATATTAGTCAAACCATGAATTATGATATTTAACATCAAAATTATTTAAAAGCTGAAAACGTTAACATTGTACTTTTGAACATTTAACTAAACCTTTTCAACATTTTTATAAGAATAAAGCCACTCCTAATTCTCATATTCAGTGTCCATCTCATTGACGACCTGAAGACCTGGCCCTCCCTGCAGGCGGTCCAGACCCACGCTGCACGTGCGGCCGAGCAGGTGCTCGCTGCTGTGGTGCTGAGCCCCGGACACAAGGTGTGACCAGGGGGAGGCCCGCTGTAAGTGCATAGTATGCACCAGGGTTTGAAGATTTAGTATGAAACAAGAAGATGAACTATCTCAAATAATTTCTTATATTGATTCCATGTTGAGATAATATTTTGGATATAATGGGTCAAATAGAGTTAATTTCACCTCTTACTTTTTTTAAAAAAAATTTTATTTATTCATCTTTAGAGAGAGGGGAAGGGAGGGAAAAAGAGAGGGAGAGACATTAATGTGTGGTTGCCTCTCACACGCCCCCTACTGGGGACCTGGTCTGCAACCCAGGCATGTGCCCTGACTGGGAATTGAATCAACGACCCTTTGGTTCACAGGCTGGTGATCAATCCACTGAGCTACACCAGCCAGGGTCCTTTTTACTTTTTAAAACATGGTGCTCATATTTGTAGTGGACAATGCTGGTGTACACATGTACAAATGTAAGAGTGATAGGAATCAGCCCTCACAAGTAAGGCTTGCAGACACTGCCCTAACTCATGAACACCCCAGGACCACGAGTCTAAACACGGAGAAAGGGAAGACAATGGACATCTGGCGCTATGGAGGAATGATACGTCGTCATGCAAGAATTTATCTGACAAGTTATGAACTTGCCTTTTCTCCTGCTGCTCGACTTCCCCACACTCCACAGCTGTGCCCACCCCTGATATTTGCAGTGGCACAGTCTATAAACCGTGAGACTCAGGGGTCCTTTGCTTCGGGGACATAGAGCAGTAGACGTACAGAAGCATTTCCCTGGGGGTTGAATGGTGTCCGTCACGGGAGCAGATGATGAGGAGGGCAATGCTGTGCCAGCGCTGAGTGGCAGAGGTGCCCAGCACTGGAACTAGCCAGCTGTTTTGCATAGCTGTGATGTGAGGGTGCTCCAGCATGCAGGGTGCAGGGCAGAAGCCCTTCTTACTGTTCTCTAAAGGTAATATGGGCTGGTGGAGATGTGTGTTGTTGTACAAGTTTTGGAAGACGCTGCGGCAACGTCTGTGGAAATGTCCAGGAACCACTGAGTAAGTAAGCCCATTCCTGCCCCTGCAGGTAGCCTGCAGACACAATGGCTACCAGCAGGTGGCGGTCTCGAAAAGCACCTTCTCAACCTGGGGAACTTCTCCTAATAACTCCTGCCTGGCCTCTCAACCTCCGATCTATTAAATTAGATTTTTCAGGGAAAGAGCCCAGACATGTTTATTTTGAAAAAGCTCCCTAGGTAATACTGAAGGATATGTCTGGTTAAATAGTACAACTCTAAAAAAATATGCGAAGTTAATGGATTATATTTCACTATAAACTCCCAGGCCATATTCAAATGATATTTTTCAGACTTTGTTTTAACTAAGGGGAGTTTTATTTGGGATTCTGAACTCTGCACCACAGAAAACCACAGTTCAGAACGCACGATTAACCCGAGCCCCCACGTGGCACCGGTTTCTCCCCACTGTGAAAGGGCTCCCGGGGTGCACTGGACGCCAGGGGGCCTGCTTGGTCTACTCAAGGTGCCAGACCCGGCAGGAAGCAGTCAGAGGGTCCACCCATGGACACCGGGCATTCTTCTGTTGAGTCACATTGGAGAAGAAACTCTGTTAGCTCAGTGTGAGCTACTACTCATAGGAGCAATAAATGGGGTTAAATTTAAGAATCAAAACAGCAGTTTCCCCATTACTTAGAGTGCATTATTTTGTTCAAAACAAACTGCCATGTGATATTTGAGCTACTTAAGAAATGCAAATAATCGCGTGTTTGTCAAACTTTCACACTTGAATGACGCCCCCCGCCCCTCCCCGCCCCCCAAGCCTGTGAGCCACAGAAGGTGCTTACATTTGCTGGTATGGTCTCTGAGCAGCTTTCTCTTGCTTCTCTTTCTGTAGGTGTCTGACGTTTCTCTCTGTTACCAGCTGCTCCCCAGGAACTGCTGGGACCCCCATGGCAGCTGCGAATTCTGCGGCACCCTGGCCAGTCAGGAAGCAGTGAGGTGTCTTAAACCAGAAAGAAATGGATAAATGGTTAGTTTTCGAAAAAGTTAAAATCTTTAAAAAAATTTTTTATTTATTTATTTTTAGAGAGAGGAGAAGGGAGGGAGAAAGAGAGGGAGAGAAACATTGATGTGAGAGGGAAACATTGAGTGTTTGCCTCTCGCACACCTGCAACTGGGGACCTGGCCCGCAACCTAGGCATGTGCCCCGACTGGGAATCAAACCGGCAATCGGTCTGTGGAACAACATCCAACCCACTGAGACACACCAGTTGGGGCAAGTTAAAACCTTTTAAACTGTTCCTATTGTGAACCTTAAAAATGCAAATTTCAGTGGCTTACTTTTCTGAATGTTGAAAGGAGCCTGGCTCTGAGTTTTGTATTTTGCCCTGGCTGGTGTGATTCAGTGGATTGAGTGTGGGCCTGCGAACCAAAGGGCACAGGTTCAATTCCCAGAAGGGGCACATGCCTGGGTTGCAGGTCAGGTCCCTGGTAGGGGATGTACGAGAGGCAACCATAGATGTTTCCCTCTTCTCCTTCCCTTCCCCCCTCTCTAAAAAAAAAAGAAAAGAAAGGAGCCTGGCTCTGAGA
The DNA here is from genome assembly GCF_014824575.4 of Sturnira hondurensis. Lineage (NCBI taxonomy): Eukaryota > Metazoa > Chordata > Mammalia > Chiroptera > Phyllostomidae > Sturnira > Sturnira hondurensis. The sequence continues at coordinate 22,811 of NW_028080428.1, read as the reverse complement.
TTTGTATGTAAAGAGCCCCCCCCCCAAATGATAGTATATTGCTAGGAATGTGACATATATGACCTTGAATTTGGAGAACTTAAATCTATTTGTGTTTAACATACGCTATTAAACAGTTGGTCTGTTCAGTGCGTATGTGTTTTATATGTGTTGAGAGAAGGCTGAACGCAGGAAGATAACATGAAAACAAAGTAATCACTGGGCCAGTGACCACCAGTCAAATTACATTGTCCGCAGAGCCAGAATCCTGGCTTATTTGAGAAAGTCAGCATTACTTCTATTCTTTTATATAGTTTTAGGAGAGTGACCGCAGGCATTTCCATATGGTCTGACCCCTTTAGTCACTGAAGTACAGCGGTGACTATGCCGTAGGAAAAGGGTGCGGTGGTCACATGTACCTTTTCCATGACAAGCCTCGCCAGTTTGATGGGATTTGCGATGCACCGGACTGCGGACACCGCTCCTGAAGACAGGTCTTTGCCACTCATAATGCTAGCATCCATTTCAACCTCACCATTGACGTTCAGGACGGAGCCACAGCCTAGACCCAAACAGAAGTTGAAAGCGAGAATTTCCAAGTGGCTTCTGAGTTTCCTCTAAGCCTCCTCCTTTGGTTCACCCTCCACTCCATCGCCAGAGGAAACAAAAACCTGACTTGGAGCCCCACGACCTGCAAAATCGATAGTACGAAGCCTTTCTGACCTGGCTTCTGACTTACTTTTCCAGCTTCACCTCCTTTCCTTGGCCACACGTTACTGAAACACTGGCTTTCCCTGAATGTATCAAAAGCTCTCTTTGCTCTGTGCCATTGGCAATGCTGTTCTCTTTACCACTAGTATCCTTCCCCCAGGGTTCTCTGCCTAGGGTAATGCCTACACGTCTAGCTATGCTGAACCTCTTTGTGACTGTTTCCTCATCTGTAAAGATGGAATAAGAACAAAGCTCAAGAATATTTGTTTATTTACATATTATTATTTTTAATCCTCACCAGAGGATATGCTCATTGATTTCATTTAAAAAAATTTTATTATTTTTTAATCCTTACCCAAAGATATGTTTTTACTGATTTTAGAGAGAAAGGAAGGGAGGTAGAAAGAGAGAGAGAGAAACATAGATGTGAGATAGGATCATTGATTGGTTGCCTCTCGCAGGTGCCCTAACCAGGGACCGAACACACAACCCACTCACGTGCCCTGGAATTAAACCTGCAACTTTTTGGTTCATGGTGGGGGTGCTTCAACCAACTGAGCCACCTGGCCAGGGATGTTCATTGATTTGAGAGAGAGAAAGAGAAAGAGAGAGAGATCTGTAGGAGAGAGAAACATCAATCGTGTGCCTCCTGTGTGCACCCTGATCAGGGATGGAACCGACATCCTTTTGGTGTACAGGATGACATCCCAACCAACTGAGCCACCTGGCCAGAGAAAGCATAGTTAAAGGATTATAAAAATACCCAGTTCCTAACAAGGTAACATTCAGTGTGTGGTATCCAGTAAGAAATTACCAGTCATGCAAAGAAACGAGAAAATCTGACCCATAAGAAGAAGGGAAAAAAAATCCATCAATGGTTAACAGATCCAGAAATGATAAGAATTAGTAAAGCAGCATGTTAAAATAGCTGTTATAACTATTGTTCCACAGGTACCAGAACATGGAGAAAAATATGAAAAGGGTTCAAATAGAATTTCTTGAGATGAAAAAAAAAGTCTGACGTGAAAAGCACTGCATGGTGTTAATACCAACTCAGGGATGCAGGTGGAGTCGGGGTGGAGCTAAGCGGCCGGACACTGCGCTGGGCACGTCTTGGTGCTGTGGAAAACCCACACGCGCTGGGACAAGGCACAGGATCCTAGGAGAGAAGGTGATCAAAGGGAGCAAACACAAGTCTTTCCGACAAAAGCTGCTGGAACAACTGGACACCCACATGTGAAAAAAAAGATGTCCTTCAGAAAAATGAACTCAAAGTGGATCACAGACACGAATGTAAAGTGTGAAACTATAAAATGCCTAGAAGACAACACAGGAGAAAATACAGACCACCCTGGCTCTGGCCTTTTAGGTTCACCGCCACAGGGCTGAACCCTGAAAGGAAAAATTATGATGGATTTCATTACAATGAAAAGTCTTTGCCCCATGAGAGACACGGTCAAGAGAATGAAGAGACAAGCCACAAACTGGGAGGCAGTGTTTATAAAAGACACACCTGCCACAGGACTGTTATCCAAATAGGCAGAAAACTCTTAAAACTCAACAATAAGAAACAAACTTGATTAAAAAATGAGTCAAAGACCTTAACAGACACCCTGGTAAAGAAGATATATGCAAATAAGCATATATGACAAATAAACATATAAAAATAAACTAATTTCATATACTAGCAACGAACAACTGGTAATTGAAATTTTAAAAAGTAGTGTTTACAATACCACCCCAATACAGGAAGTCATGAGGTATCAGTCTAATAAAATATAACATATGAATGCTGAAAACTACAAAACACTAAGAAAAGGAATCAAAGACCTAAGTATGTGGAAGTACATGCCGTGTTCATGAATTGGAAAGCTCACTATTAAGATTTTAATTCTCCCCATACTGATCTATAGATTCAACACACCCCTAGTCAGAATGCTAGTAGAATTTTTTTTGGTAGAAATCGACAAGGGGATTCTCGGATTTGTGGGAAAGGCAAAGAGACTAGAACAGCCAAAACAATAATGAAGAAGCAATAGAGTTGGAAGACTTAGTATGGAGTTTTAAGACAGCACAAAAGCACGGTAATCGAGATGGGGTGGAGCTGGTGCAAGAATGCACATGGGGATCAATGGAACAGAGCAGAGGCCAGAAACAGAGTGAAGCACATAAAGCCAACCCATTTTCAACAAGGGTGAATGGACAAGACAATGGGGAAAGAACTGCCTTTTCGACAACGGGCGCTGGGAACAATCAAGCAGAAACTGAACCTTGATACACACCTTGATACACACCTTGCACCACATATGAAAATTTATTAAGAATGACTTTATCGCATTCGTGGAACTGTACACTGAAACAGGGGGAAATTTTACTATATGTAAAAATGATACTAAAAAAACCCCCATTAAAGTTGTAAGATATTAGGTTAGTGGATTCTAGACCTGGTACTTCAGAGAGGGTGGATAAATAAAAATTCTGTTATCTCAAAGACCCTGTGAGCGCTAATCAAACTGAATTCTAGGGAGAACACATTAACTAGCTGAAGTTCTGTGCTGAGTACCGCTCAACTCCAGGGAAAGCAAATGGTCATTATTTGGTTGCCAATCGAAGTCTTTACAGAGTTTTCTATCACTCTGACTAAGGGGTCATTTTTTCCAGTGTTGGTTTCTAACAAATAAACTAATTTTAATAAACTAAATATTATGACATAAGTTTTAAACCTAAAGTAAAATCCATATTGAAATGTGAATACAGTATAAACAAAGACAACGTTCTTATAAGCATTCGGATAAACCATGTCACTGTTGGAATTACTGACCCCTAACGCAGCCGCTACCCAGAGTCAGCTTCTGTAGGAAGCTCCTGAATAGTTGTCCCAAAGGCTACCAGAAATACTGTTTGTAGTGACCTCAGCTGGGAAAAGCGAAGGGAAACCAGAGCTCAAGGGGGGCAGTCCGCCTGCTAAAAGTCCCACCTTCCTTCCCTCCATCTCTGATTTCCTTCTCTTCAGCCCCACTCTCTCGGCTCTCCACGGGCTGAATAGCAGAGGTCTGGGGAACCAGAACAGAGACGCTCTGAAGGCAGGCCCTGGCTACAGAGCAAAGGAACAAGGCCTAGCTCTTCGAGATCCCCGATCCACACGTCCTTAAATCACTCAGGAGACGGATCCTGTTAGAGAAGGTGGGAAACCAGGACCACCTGCTCCAAATCAAGGGCCTTTGTGAATAAGTGGTGTGTGTTAGCAGGAGGGCAGCGACGGGCATTTAGTTTAACGAGGGTCCCACTCAAACAGCGGGCTGCCCCTCCTGCCGGCAAGGGGAGGCATCTAGTACATTGTGGCTCAACGAGCAGCCATGAAAATGCAGTTATATCTCAAACTAGTGTCAGGCTGATTTATGAAATTTTGCATGAGTGTTAAAGAGTGCTTAGCAAAGGCAAGGGGACAGAACAAATAGTAAATAGTTAATGACTAACTGGTTAAGATTTCCTGCAATTCTTTTCCCTAACAGATGTTTGGTGGGTGGCATAATTCCGAGAAGTATTTTAATGCCTACATCTTAGGTTTTCTACTTTAAAATAAAGCAGAAATGAGTGTCTTCCAGCAAGTTACTTAACCTTTTTGTGCCTTAGTTTTCTCATCTAAGGCACATAGAAATGAGCATAATAATTACACCCAGCTCATAAGACAATGGTGCCGGTTACATTAGTTAGCCACGCCAATTTCTTAGATCATTGTTTGGTACATAGTAGTTAGGATTATTATTATTCTGATCAGTTGAGTGAAAGAAGGCAAACACGAGAGAATACATTCTACATGATTGCATTTACACGAAATTCTGGAGACCGAACATTAAGCCAGAGTGATAGAAGCAGATCAGTGGTTGCCTGGTGCTGGAAACGTGTTAAATCTTGATTGTGGTCACACAGGTGCATTATACATTTTTCAAAACTTAAAGTGGGCACAGTATATGGTGTGTGGTCCACCCCCATTCCCCACAAAAAATGTAACAAAAAGCCTCTTGGGATGTGAATTCTAAGAAGCAGTTTAAAGGAAAAAAAAAGGGTGGAAAGGTTTAAAAATTCTTAAAGCAACTTGGTCAACAGGTAATAAGAGAACAATTAAACCTCTTAAGTATACTAAGTTCTACTACAAAGGTGACTAGACACTTTAGAACGACTCCAGTTATTCTGGGGGAGAAGCTTAACCTGGTTCGCTGCGCTGCCAATTTACCTGCGTTGAACTCGGGATCATTTTCCAGGACGGTCACGGCTCCTTCCACAGCGTCAACTGCGCTCCCTCCCTCCTTTAGGATGTCGTACCCCGCGGTGGCGGCTTGGATGATTCCCTGGCGCACCCGCTCTTTGCGGTCCTTGGAGATACTGCTGGCTCCGCCACCGTGGACCACGACGACGGGATTCATGCCGACGGACCCTAGCGACCAGGAAGACAAAAAGGTCCTTTCAAATCGCTCAGGAAAACCTCAAGAGGCACAATTTTCTTGGGAGTTTCCGTTGAGGACACGATCCAGCTTCTACTCCGGGAGGAGGGCAGGGCTTAGAGCTCAGGCAACTTCTTTCTTCCTTTCTTTCGTTTCATAAATTTTTATTGTTGAAACCATCACAGGTGTCCCCCATTTCACCCCTGCCTTTGCCCACCTCCACCCGGCCCCCGGCCCCCTCCCCTGGCCTTCACCACCCTATTGTTAGTGTCCGTGAGTCATGTTAACAATCTCTTCATCTTCCTTTATCCAGTCTCCCTCCCCGCACAATCTCTCGGTCTGTTGCATGGAACTGCCTTTTGACCCAGCGATGCCACTTCTGGGGATAAAAATCCCAAAACACCAATCAGAAAGAATGAATGCACCCCTATGCTCACAGCAGTGTTATGCACCATAGCCACGATCTGTAAACAGCCCACCAGCGAGATGAGTGGATAAAAAAAAACTGTGGTCGCTTACATAATGTAATGCTACTGGGCAGTAAAAAAGACCGAACTTTTCCCTTTTGCGACAGCATGGATGGACCTGGAGATTACTACGCTAAGCAAAATAAGCAAGTCAGAGAAGGACAAATATTGTACCGTCTCACTTATATGTGGAATCGGGCAATTTCTTGAAACTAAGAGGGTAGGTGGGAAAAGAGGAGGCTGGGATTGAATTTTGCAGGAAAATCCTAGAGCGCCCCCTGGCGTCCCCCTTTCCCCCGGCTGCCCAGGCCCAGGGCACCCGCGGGCCTCAATTTTTCCGAGCACCGCAGTCTCTGACCCACGTTGGCCACGGCCCGGGGGATGCGAGAATGGCGCCACGGGCTCCACCTCCGGTCCCGGCTTTATAGGCTTGGACTTCCCAGGCCAACCTGTGCGCTGGGGTCCTGCCCGTTCCCCTCTAGCCGTAGCTCCCGGGCATTCATCGGCCTTGACATCCTAGCAGTGCTATCTCATCGGCGCCCTCCCGCCTCGACCCATCAGCTCCAGGGTGGGTTCTTCCCCAGTCTCCGGCTGCTGCTAGGGCAGCGCTATCGACTAACCGAGGACGCCGGGGGCTTCAGGATGGCCGGAGCCGCCCCGTCCGCCTCGGAACTTGCACCGCCCAGGCCCGGACGCGAGGCTGCTCTGAAAACCGCTGGGTTGGCAACTGCCCTGCGGGCAACGGCACAGCGCCTGCGCACGAGGGCGGGGCGCACCGCGCAGATTTACCGTAAAGCTCCAAATGCGGCGATGGCCCAAAGTCTCGCACATTTGCCAGGTCTCCACTTCTGGCTGGACCTGAGCCGTGTGGCTCCCAGACCGGGACGTCTCTGTCCCTCCACCCAGCAGAGATTCTTAGTGGGATGTCGGGCACCTCCACCTTCTCCTCCTCTTTCTTATAAGGCTGGAGATGCTTGAAAGGACGTGCCAAGTGTCAATCAATGGTCTGTGGCATCAAGACCAAGGGGAATCTCCAATTTTGGGGTTCCGTGAAGGTTTTGAAATTGAAAGTGTGATCCTTGAGGAAAAGGACACCTACTAAGAAGGGCTCCTGGTGGTTAACTTGGCTCAAATTTTCAAAAACAGAGTCTGGCACCCTTTTCTACACAGGACCTCTCAGTTAAGCTGCACTTAACTGGGGGAGAAGCCTGCACTGAACTGCCTGCCTGCGCTGTGTCCCTGCCATCTGAGCCAGCCCTTAGGAAGGAGGCCCTGGAGTCCTGTTTCAGCCCTAGGCTGAGGCCTTCCCCATCTCCCTTAAATGATATTCAAACTATTTCCCTGCTACAAAATCTTTGTCACTATCATCCAATATAGGAAATTAAGGTTTCTCAGTACAGAAACGTATTTTAAAAGGAGATTTAGAGGGAGTTACACTTAAAAAATAACCCACAAACGAACTTCCAACTGCCACCACAAGGTCATGATCAATCAAAGCCCTGGACCACAGTGGAACTCAGCACATCACCCACGACTGAATCGACAGCACAGGCCAGCCAGGGGCTTACTCTCTGCACGTCCTCCTCTGAAATCCACCTTCCACCAGAAAACCACACAGAGAAAGAATAAAACAGTAAACCCAATAGTGTGGTGGGAAAAGAAACTGACAACATTTGATTAGAAGAGTTGTTCACGCAGACAGAGAGCAGGTAGGGTGAAGTCCACTGAGAAATAAATCTGGAGCAAGAGAAGCCCAAGCGTGTGCTGGAGAAAACTCCTTCAGACCGAGCAGGTTTTTGTGCAAAGGAGGAATGGAGGGTCAGGGTGGGACGTGAATGACTGTTAACACTGAAGGGAAGGGATGGGAAGGATGAGAGGAGAAGCACATGACCAGCACCGGGCAGCTGCCTCTCTCCCATTCCCTGGGTTTGCTCAGGACGCGGCGTTTCACCACAGAAGACAGAAGTCAAAGGTTGTACAATTGACTTCCTGTAGGAGCAATAAGTTACAGGTCAGCTGATGACACCAAAATGACAAAACGACACTGCATCACAAAATGGTACATTGTGTCAATTATCAGATGAGCCACAGATTAGCACAGTTTCTGAAGTACTGGTAATGGTGCTGATCTCATGCTTTTGAAGATGTCAAGAGTATTGGTTCAGAGAATGTAAAACACTGGGGTTCTTCCGTGTGCGGTGCTTTAATTTTTCCCTCCAGCTGGCAGTCAGTGCAACCGACAGTCCTGTCCAGGATGGGGCTCCTCTCCAGTTTGTGGCTCTACAAGTTGTGCATTTCTGTGCATACAATCGTGTTTGCCATAAGCAATCTTCCCTGGTGTTTATCAGCTTGTGTCCAATAAGGAAAATGGAAAATGCCGAAGGTCTATTGAACAGGGGGAAGCTCACCACGGAGTTGGTAACAAAGGTGTTTGCAGGGCTGGAGAAGCAAAGAAGAGACTACACAGGCTGTCTGTTGACTGCGGATGGCAGGAAGATGGTTTCTGGAAGTGCAAGAGAGAAAGACAAGTGGTGTTGCCCAGACGCCATGGCTACAGGGGAAGCTGAGGCTGCTGCTCTTGGGACTGGGCTGACTGAGCAAGAACCCAGGAGCCTGTTCGCGAAGCCACGGCAGCCACACGGCCTCCATGGGCTGCTGTGGGTTCCACAGGCACCACTCCTGTGACCCCTGCAGGAGGCGATGTCAGAGCTGAGAACACTCGCATATGCCTGCTCTCTCCCCAGCTTCAATCTCCCACCAGAGCCTTGCACACAGACGCTAACAAGAAGGCACCTGGAGGCCGGCCTGGGCTGTGGAAGTCAGAGGCTGTTAGCTCCAGCAACAGAAAGGTGAGTAGGGCAGACAACTCTGGGATGGAGGCAGGAGAGACTCTCTCTGGCCCAGTGACGGCGACCCACAGAGCACCCTTCTTCTCCTCTCAAATTCTTTATGAGTTGGAGTCAAACTGGCTGACGACACATGCCTGTGAACAAGATCAGAAAAGCTTCCTCTGCAAACTGACTATTCTTATTTTCATCCAGTGGAGATTATTAATCTGATCCTTAGAAAAGTTATAGCTAACCCTGGTCGGGTGGCTCAGCTGGTTGAAGCGTCATCTCATACACCAAAAGGTTGTGGGTTTGATTCTCTGTCAGGGAGAATCCTGTTCTACTCTCTTCTCAAATTCTCTTAGTTCTTTGGTCTTTATTCAAATATCTGTTCTTGCTGGGGAGAGTAGCACTGTTTAGATCTGCCCAAGTCTCTTAATGTCTGGCTCGGCGGAAGACAGGTGCACTCACATATTTGCTTCACTCTTCTCCCTGTTGCAATATCACATGCCAGGTAGTCTCTGGAAAATTCCACTGCACACGGTGAGGAAATGGGATTGACCCAGGAGCATAAACCTTAATGTTGTTATTAAAGTAGTTTTGTCCCAGATGCCCTGAATCAGAGGGTCCCATCAGCAGTGGCACATAAGTGTGTGTGTGTGTGTGTGTGTGTGTGTGTGGTGCCATTTGTGCTGTGTGCCAATTAGGCAAGGACCAGAGAGCAGACTTGCCTTAACAAGTTAGACATATGGAGTAGATTCCAGAAGCAAGTGTCCACCTCAACTTCTAAGGCTTTAATTGACATTCTTGTATCACAAATGAATATTGTGTAATCTGGTGAACTTTCTTAGCAAACAATTCTAAATAAAGTAAGACTGGAAGAACACTCTTTAGAACCAATATAATCAATGTTCAAAGTCAACGGCCAACATCTCTAAAACAGTGAGTGCTAGAGGTGCTTCTATTATAATGGCAGGGAAGGGATGCACCTGATGAACCCATTATTCATCTACATGGGCCTGCAAATTCTAAGTGTCACACTAAAATAAGAACACAAAGGTTGTCCAACTTGTTGTAAATCTAAGGGGAGACACAAAGGGTCTTCTCACTCGGCCATGATGCTGACGTCACCTAAACATGTTTGGTTCTAAGCTGGCCATTCATCCCATAGCTTTTCCAACTTCTCGGCCAAATGATCATTAAGGAACATCAACTCTGCCATCTGTCACTGTTGAAATTATATACACATAACAGCAAACTTAGTTGTACAAATTGTTATGAATTTTCTTATGACGATTTCTTAAAAGTGGAATTATCGAATTACCCACTGATTTTTTTTAAGAATAGTTTTTCCATGTCTAGGATGCTTGAGGGGCCGTATTTTCTAGTAGCATTTTGAATAAATTATTCCACTCCCTGTTGGTCTCCAAGGTTTCTGCTGAAAAATCCACTGGTAGTCGCATGGGAATCCCTGGTATATGACTAGTTACCTTTCAACTGCTACTTTCAAAAGGTCACTGTCTTTTTGACTTTTGACAGGTCTAGTAGAATGGGTCTCAGCATTGATTTCTTTCAGTTCAGTTCAACACTGTTCTTCGGGCTTCCTGAATCTGAATGTTCACTTCCCTCTCCAAAACTGGAACAATATCAGCTACTTTTTATTTTTTTAAAAAAGATTTTATTTATTTATCTTTAGAGGGGAAGGGAAGGAGAGAAGGACAGAAATATCTATGTATGGTTGCCTCTCATGTGTCCCCCACTGGGAACTGGCCTGCAACCCAGGCATGTGCCCTGACTGGGAATCAAACCGCCATCGTGTGGTTCGCAGGCCCGCACTCAATCCACTGAGCTACACCAGCCAGGGCTTATCAGCTACTTTTTAAAATGACATTTCTATCATTTTCTGTCTTTCTTCTCTTTCTAGCACTCCCCATGCATATACTGCATGATTTAATCATATCCCAGCAGAGCCTGAGGCTTTCTTCAAGCCTTTTCATATTTAATCTTTTTGCTTCTTTAACTGCACAATTTTAAATTACCTGTGACATTGCAATATCTTTCTTCTGATTTATTTTGTTACTGTTTTTAATATCCTTCCTCTCTCGAATATGGACTATTTTATACATGGCTGATATTGAAGTCAAACACTGTGTAACATTTCTATCTCGATACCCCCAAAGATCTAGAAAGAAAAGGTTTATCATCATGACCATGTCCAGGCTGTTGCCATCTTGTCACACATCATGTGAAAAGGGGTTGCATTCCAGTGTCTATTTCCTGAGAGGTAGTATTTGCTTAAATCCCCAGGCACTGGTTGGAAGTATAGCCAGGATGACGGGTTTCCACCTGAACACATGTCACACTCTCTCCTCCCTTCCCGGCAGCCCTCCCTATAGTCACACAGCGGACCTGAGACTGTGCAGGGGAGGGACCAGGAGAACATTAGCCTAGGGTCTCTCCTCTGTCTACCTGCTTTCAACTCCAGACCCCACACCGGTGATTCTAGCCTGCTCACTGGTTTCTATGATTCCTGTTTCTTTCCACCAGAGTTAGTCACCAGTGTATATGCCACAGGGCATTTCCCTGGTGCACCTCCCATCCCACTGTCTTCTGAGATCCCCTGAGCACTACAGGATGTTAGGTGGTGAGGACTCTGAATTGAATGAGATTGCCATTTTCTGCCCACACAGAACTATAGCCTGATTCTGGAGACACACAGGCTAAATGTGATTTTAATAAGTATTTTCTGGTTCATTGGTTTTTTTTTCAGGTACAGTGGTTTTTACCAAGCGGTCCAAGATTGATTGAGTCTTATCCTGTTCTTGATTTTCATTGATTCTATCATGGTCAGAAACATGCTCCAATTGATTCCAGTGATCGTGATGTTTGTAACGATGGTGGAAAGGCTCCAGCTGGGGCCTGGACACTCTCCCCAGCAGTCTGTATGCACCTTCCCACACCTGACGTGAAGGGTCCGTCCTGGAGTCTTGAGAATCTGGTCAGTGTTCACGGGTTCCAGGAAGCTCCTCACACAATCAGCGCAGGGTCCAGTGTCCATGTACCAGCAGTGACAGAAAGCCCAGTTGCCCCTCCAATTCTTAGTCTCCATGAAAATTTCACCCAGTGCTTATGAAGATCCTCACCATCAATCCTCACCATTAACAGAAAGTTCTCACCCACAGGGGAACCCCAGTGGAATAAACGTTCACCAAACAGCAGACAAAAGTCATCTCCTCCTCCTGACAAGACACTGAGGCTTCCTGGAATATCCACTTTCCACACTTGGGTTGTGACTATGTGGGCTTGCCTCCTGGGATGGTCAGTCATCTGTGATGGCTCCTGTAAGCCAAGTGGTGTCTTATCTGTTTCCTCCCTTTGCCATCTTGGAGTGTGTGCCCCCACTGAGCCTCCCTCCACGGGTTACTGGCTAGTTCCTCAGGGGACACCAGGTGTGGTTGGGTTGGGCAGCTTATGCCTCAAAGACACTTTCATACCTTCTCACCTGCCCCATGTTACCTTAATCCTTTTCACAAAAATGTTCATTCTGTGGTTCATTTCAGGAGCTTTCACCTGCTTTGCTCCCTGCTGGCCTGGAGCATTTTTACCGGCATGGATCGGACATGTTTGGCTATCGGACATGTTTGGCTCCCAACATGACTTGTTGGGAGCCATCCCCCCTATCTGGGGTCCTCACAAGCCTGCCACTTGGCATGGGCACTCTGGTGGCAGTGCTTCCCTGCCCCTGTCTCCAATATTTCTTCTAATCCTTTGAGCGACCTAGTCCTTTGGTATTTGCTGGCGCTGTCGTCACAATTAACACGGTGCATGAAGACTTTTCTTTTTCCCCCAAAAATTTTAAAAGAAAATTTAATATATATTTTATTGATTATGCTATTACAGTTGTTCCATTTTCCTCCTTGCATTCCCCTCCATCTTGCACACCCTCTCCCACCCACATTCCCTGCCTTTAGTTCATGTCTATGTGTCTTAAGTTCTTTAGCTTTTACATTTCCCCTACTTTTCTTGCCCCCCCTATCTATTTTCTACCTACCGTCTATGCTACTTATTCTCTGTACCTTCTCCCCCCTTCTCCTCCTCCACTCCCCTGTTGCTACCCTTCCATGTGATCTTCATTTCTATGGTTCTGCTCCTGATCTAGCTGTCCTCTTAGTTTGCTTTTGTTTTAGGAGTGGTTGTTAATAACTGTGAGTTTGCTGTTCTTTCACTGTTCATATTTTTGATCTTCTTTTTCTTAGATAAGTCCCTTTAACATTTCATATAATAAGGGCTTGGTGATAGATGAACTCCTTGAATTTGACCTTATCTGAGAAGCACTTCTATCTGTCCTTCCATTCTAAAGGAAAGCTTTGCTGGATAGAGCAATCTTGGCTGTAGGTCTTTGGATTTCATGACTTGGAATACTTCTTTCTAGCCCCTTCTTGTCTGTAAGGTCTCTTTTGAGAAATCCGCTGACAGTCTGATGGGCACTCCTTTGTAGGCGACTGTCCCCTTGTCTCTTGGTGCTTCTAGAATTCTCTTCTTCATTTTAATCTTGGTTAATGTAATTATGATGTGCTTTGGTGTGTTCCTTTCTGGGTCCAACTTCTTTGGGACTCTCTGAGCTTCCTGGATTTCCTGGAAGTGTATTTCCTTTGCCAGATTGGGGAAGTTCTTCTTTATTATTTGTTCAAATAAATTTTCCACTTGTGGCTGTTCCTCTTCCCCTTCTGGTACCCCTATAATTCGGATGTTGGAATGTTTAAAGATGTCCTGGAGGTTCCTAAGCCTCTCCTCATTTTTTTGAATTCTTGTTTCTTCATACTTTTGTGTTTGGTCATTTTTTTCTTCCTTCTGTTCCATTCCATTGATTTGAGTCCCAGTTTCCTTTCCATCACTATTGGTTTCCTGTGCATTTCCCTTCATTTCAATTAGTTTAGCCTTCATATGTTCCTCTAATTTGCGACTAAAATCAACCAGTTCTGTGAGCATCCTGATCACCAGTGTTTTGAACTGTGCATCTGAGAGGTTCGCTATTTCTTAGTCCCTTAGAGTTATCAGCTCTGGGGCTTTGAGTTCTTGAGGCATATTTTGGACTGTTTGTGCGTGCTACGTATGAGGAGCGGAGCCCTAGGTGTTCACCAGGGCGAGGCAACTCAGTGGCTGGGTTGTGATGCTGTATGCGGGGGCAGGGTCAAAGAGGAGCAATTTCAGTCCCCTTTGCTGCTTCCCGCTTCTGGGGCCTGCGTGATCTGTCTCACTGATCGCTCACCCGCTGGTTTATCTGCGTGTGAATGTGTGACCGTGGTCAGCCTTCCACCTTGCGCCTTCACTGGGTCCGCCCATTGCTACCCCACACCTGGGATCTGTCCATGGCTGCCTGGGCACCTGGGTCGGGGGATCTTTCCTGCCCAACCCTGCTCTGCTGGTGGCTCCGCTTCTCTTATGGGTCCAGCTGAATGATTTGTTGTTGTCAGACTTCTGTATAGTTCAATTTTCTGTGTTTTGGCTGCGTTTTTGTTTACTAAACTTTTGTTGTCTTTAAACTTGGTTGTGGGAGAAGGCACAGTGTTTCCACCTACGCCTCCATCTTGGTGGAAGTCCCGAGATTTTTCTAAGTAATATAGTCAATGCCCTCTGACTGACCTCCCCAACTATATCATGAGACAAGAGGGGCCCCAGGGAAACATGTGAACACATCAACTGCCCCCTATGTGCACTGAGGCAGCTTGGGTGTATCCTCAGGCAGGTGGGGCCAGCGTGGTCCAGGAACCAAGTCTGAGGAGATGGGTGGCATTCCCAGCTGCCTGATCCAGGGGCTGACCTCTGGTTCTGCGCTCTTGCTCTGGGCATCCTTGAAGCTGCCATTGCTCAGGGTCTTGAGGCCTCTCCTCCCTTTCAAGACAGTGACGATTCCAATGAGAGCATGGCCATTTCACTGACTGCAGTCATACTTCTCCTTCTGACTCCCCATCACAGACCTTTTGTTGCTCCCTCTCCAAGTGGACCAGATCAACCAGTGAGCAAAGGCCAACTTCTGCATGTGCATGCAAAGCACCAAGACTCACCAGGGACCATGAGACCCTAATAAACAACTGTGTGTGTAGGGGACGTAATAAGCAAAATATTAAAATGTGAGGTGTGGATCCAGGGACATGGTTTTTTTTGTCTGGGCCTAATATTGTCACCAGCGTGGAGGTGCCATGGAGAATTGGAAGGAAGTTGCTCATTATGACCTATTGAGAGTTAGGTACTTTCAGCCTCTTCTTTATGCATTAATATAAAGACAAATAGACCCCACTAGATTCATTTGTACATATTTGTTATTTGCGTAGTCAATTTTAGTTGATTACACAAGTATTTTGAAGGAAATATGTTGAAGGAACCTAAAAACGTTGATTGCCTAATTCCCTGTGTGGGTGTTGCCTGGTGGAAAAGTCAGCTCTGAAGGGATCTGAATTGTCCCGAGAAAGGTCAGGGCCATTCTGGGTGAGGGGATAGCCCAGGAAGGAAGAGGGACCCATGGAGGTGTGAGCAGGAGTGTGTTCATAATTTTTGCCTGCAGACAGGACTCTGGGAACTGGCAGAGGGAGGAAGGCTGAGGTTGGATGTCAACATCTCCGGCTTTGCTTTATTCCTGTGAAACACATGCATGTCCCTCAACCCCCACTGCCTGTTGGTCACAATGGGAATGAGAGACTGGGCCAATTGCCACTTGCAGGGAGAGTCACACAGTTTAAGGGGGCACCAGTAATCCCAGTCATAAATTTTTAAGTGAAAGGTTGTTAAAAATGAAAATAAGTCTCACATATGAACTTTTAGGATTAAGACAGGATTGAGGGCCTCTTTGTCTGAGTCACCTCTCTCATGGCTCAGTTTCTCTTCTGGCATCTTGGGTCTAGGACAGAGAGTGCCCAGATTGGAGTCCAGTCTTGGTGAGCAGGGCATAGTGTAGTTGTGAGGCCTTGCATGGACCGGGGAACCTGAGCTGGCCACTGCCCCCAGGACATGACAGCCTGACAGTAGCCCTGTGGTCCCAAGGGTGGGGGATGAGAGAGGACACTCACATGCCATGCTAGTGTTGGGCTGTGGGGGATGAAGGACAGGATGACTTTCAGATTCTCAGCACCTCACCCTAGAGTTCTGTAAAGAATGATTGTGTGCTGGTGGGTGTGCATACATGTGTGTGTGATAAACGCATGTGTGACGTGATCCTCCCCCTAAAGCCTCCACTTTATTCAATAACCAAGAAACAATTTTTGTCTTGCAGATGCTTTATTGAAATGAAAATGTATGTGAGGTTTCAACAATTGACTTGGACTTGTAGAGTGAAAGATGAAGAAAGAAAGCTAAGCTGTGGCTTCTACCCATGAACAGTCGTTTTCTGGAAAATCTCTGAGGTCATGTGGAAGTTAGTACTGAGCACACGAAACGCTATTGTCTATTGCTTCCTGGAAAACAAAAACAAAGACATCACTTACATCACACTTGTTCTTACCAAGGAACATGCTCAAGAACAAACATGCGTCCTCATTGTTTTCCTGGATTGGTTCACATGCATTGACAGGAAGCTGGTGCTGGAAGAGAAGTTAGAGTCATCTCATCTGTTCTTCTTTTTTTTAATTTTTAACTTTTTAAAAAATATGTTTTATTGAGCCCTGGCTGGTGTGGCTCAGTGGATTGAGTGCGGGCCTGTGAACCACCCGGTCATGGTTCAATTCCGAGTCAGGGCACATGCCTGGGTTGCAGGCCAGTTCCCAGCAGGGGACACACAAGAGGCAACCATACATTGATATTTCTCTCCTTCTCTCTTTCCCTTCACCTCTAAAGATAAATAAATAAATTCTAACAAAAATATATTTTATTGATTATGTCATTACAGTTGTCCCATTTCCCCCCATTCATTCCCCTGCACACCCTCTCCCACTCACACTCCCCCCTTTTAGTTCATGTCCATATGTCACAAATTCTTTAGCTTTTACATTTCCCATACTATTCTTCCCCTGTCTATTTTCTACCTATTGTCTACACTATTTATTCTTTGTACCCTCCTCCCACTTCCCCTCCTCCCACTCCTCTGTTGCTGTCCCTCCATGTGATCTCCATTCTTGTGGTTGTGTCCCTCTTCTAGTTGTTTCCTTAGTTTGTTTTTATTTTAGGTGTGGTTGTTAGTAATTGTAAGTTTACTGTTATTTTACTATACATATTTTTTATCTTATTTTTCTTAGATAAGTCCCTTTAACATTTCATATAATAAGGGCTTGATGATGATGAGCTCCTTCAACTTGACCTTATCTGAGAAGCACTTTATCTGCCCTTCCATTCTAAATGAAAGCTTTGCTGGATAGAGCAATCTTGGATGTGGGTGTTTGGATTTCATGAGCTGGAATAGTTCTTTCTAGCCCCTTCTTGTCTGTAAGGTCTCTTTTGAGAAATCAGCTGACAGTCTGATGGGAACTCCTTTGTAGGTGACTGTTCCCTTATCTCTCGCTGCTTCTAGGATTCTCTTCTTCATTTTAATCTTGGTTAATGTAATGATGATGTGCCTTGGTGTGTTCCTCTTTGGGTCCAACTTCTTTGGCACTCTCTGAGCTTCCTGGATTTCCTGGAAGTGTATTTCCTTTGCCAGATTGGGGAAGTTCTTCTTTATTATTTGTTCAAATAAGTTTTCCACTTGTGGCTGTTCCTCTTCCCCTTCTGGTACCCCTATAATTCGGATGTTGGAATGTTTAAAGATGTCCTGGAGGTTCCCAAGCCTCTCCTCATTTTTTTGAATTCTTGTTTCTTCATTTTCTTCTGGTTGAATGTTTCTTTCTTCCTTCTGGTCCATCCCATTGATTTTAGTCCCAGTTTCCTTACCATCACTATTGGTTCCCTGCACATTTCCCTTCATTCCACTTAGTGTAGCCTTCATTTTTTCATCTAATTTGCGACTAAAATCAACCAGTTCTGTGAGCATCTTAATTACCATTGTTTTGAACTGTGCATCTGATAGTCTGGCTATCTTTTTGTCTCTTGGAAGTATTGACTCTAGGGCTTTGAGCTGTTCTTCTGCTTGAACTATAATGTTTTGGTCTGTTCGTGCCTGCTACATATGAGGAGCTGAGGCTTAGGTGTTCACCAGGGTGGGGCAACCCAGGTCACTGGGGTGTCATGCTGTATGTGGGGATGGGGTCAGAGAGAGAGCAATGGTGTTTGTTCCACTCTCTCTCAGATTTTGGTCCCCTTTGCCTCTTCCCAGAAGCAAATTGCATCCTTCTGGTACTGGCTCCTGGGTGGGTGGACTTGTGTGCATTCTAGGACCCTGTGGGTCTCTCCAGCAAACTCTCCTGTGAGGCTGGGAGCCTTTCCCGGCACCTCAACCCCTAAAAGTTTTTCCAGTTGGTGCTTTTAGGCTTTAATGACCATTGCTGGGGCCCTGGGTTGTGCGGTCTATCTCACTGTCCTTTTTCTTGCCTGGTTTGTGTGCATGTGTATGTGTGACCACAGTCAGCCAAATGCCTTGTGCCCTCAGTCGGTCTGCCTGTTGCCACCCAATGCCTGGGATCTGCTGACTGCTGCCTGCACACCTGGGCCTGTCTGGCAGCCACCGCTTTTTCCTGCTGTGACCCCTCTCTGCCGGCCGCTGACTCCGCCCCTCTTACGGTCTTGATGAACGGTTTGTTGTTGTTGGACTTCGGTACAGTTCAATTTTCTGTGTGTTTTGGTTGTGTTTTTGTTTCTAAATCTTTGTTGTCCTTAAATCTGGTTGTGCAAGGAGGTGCAGTATTTCCACCTATGCCTCCATCTCGGCTGGAAGTCTCTCAGAATCATCTCATCTGTTCCATTCTTCAGGTGACCATGACTGATCCGAAGTGTGTAGTGCTGCCTGATCTTGTCCCCACCAGGGACCCCTTGATCATTTTATCTTCATGTGTTCTCATCTTTAAAATAATGCAGGCAACCAAATGCTGTTTTTCAGTTTTCAGTACCTCAGTCCCAATACAAGGGAATGTGAAGTTCTGAGTCCCTGCAGGTTAGAAGAGCCAACAGCCCCATGCCCCCATCCCCACAGGGGGTGGGCAACAAAACTTTTCAAGTGTGTGCTCCTCATGATTGGTCTAACTAAGGATTTAAAGAAAATCCCGAGGAGAGGGGGAAGATTGCGACAGAGTAGCACGGAGGGAACCCAGCTCCCGTGCATCTGGTAGAAAATCCAGGTGGATCTACTGAAGAACAGCTTAATCAACCAACAATTCCCCAACATTTATGAAAATAAGAGACCAGAGAGTGTGACAGAGGAACCAGACACCTGCAGATCCATGAGGACTCCAGAAGGCGAGTGAGGACAAAAGTGGCTGCACCATCAGCCTCCTCGCCTCCATGGCGGGCGACCTCCAGCGGTGTGTGAGTACCGATGAGAAGCTGTGGGCAATCTGGGCCGGCAGCATCAGTGGGAAACAGAGGCCCCGACTGAATCCAGGGCCAGGGTGCCTGTGGCGGAGGAAACTCTAGAGGCCCGGCACCTGGTGGGCCAGCAACAGACTCCGTGGGAGCTGTGGGCCTGCTACAGGGTCCGTGGGAGAGAACTGACTACCCCCCTCCCCATCTAGGCAAGGCTAGGTAATACCGGGCAGAGACCTGTGGGCTTAAGTTAACGTATAGGGTGGCAGGGGAGGAGGGCCCTGTTCAACTTCGGACTCTGTGGTTGGCGGCCTGCCAGCCCACCAGCCTGGGGGATTTAAGAAGGACACTGTTGTTTCTGATCTTTTGGGATTGGGCTGGGCTGAGAGGCAGGCTTTGTGGAGAAGTCTCTATTGGAAAGTGAACTGAGGTGCTCTGCTACAGCAGCTTGCCTCACAGCCCAACCACCCAGCAGCCATCCAGGGGAGGGGTGGGAACACCTGGGTTTCACCACGGGACTGAGAAGGACAGTGCCAGATACTGTGGGACACAGGCAACCTCCCGGGGGTGCGGGTGCCCACATCCCAATCCGGTAACCAGGCTTGTGCGCATGTGTGCATGTGCGCGCCTGCATACCTGCCCTCAGAGAGGCCTGGCTGGCGGCAACCAGGAAAACCAGTTTGGACAGTTTGAAACCGACAAAGGAAGGGTGGTTTTTTTTGTGTGTGTGTGTGTGTGTTTTTTCCCCTTCCCTTTTTTTCCTCTCTCAACTTTTTAAAGTAATCTTATATCTTTTAAACTGTATTGTTGCTCTATTTTTCAATACTCTGTCCCTCATTTCTTTTTCTTTTAGTCTGGTTATAGTCCTTCTGTTCTTCCCAAATTTTCCGCTTATTCCTCCTTTCTCCTGACTTTTGTGTGTGTATGTGTGTGTGTGTGTGTGTATGTGTAGTGGATTGTTTGTTTGTGTGTTGCTTAGTTTTCTTTTAGGTGTATTATTATTTTTTTGCATTATTCTTACTTCTTTTTTATTTTAAGAATGTCTTTGTATTCCTCCTCTTTCTGTACAGGTTTCTTAGTCCTGGCTGGGTATACTGTACTACCTGACAGGTTCCCACTGCTCTTTCCTCCACAGTGTAGTGCTAATTTTCTATACTTCACTTGCTTTCCTTTGGCATACTACCCAGGCTCTATAACCCCCATTTAGACAGATCACATAGAGTCTATCACGTGAGTGTTGCTCTAATATTATTGTAAATAAGAGCTGTTCTATACAATGGTAACACATCCCTCGGGCCTTAGACCACCTTACAGGTTCCTGAATTGTATTACTCTATTTACTCACACTCTACACCCAGTTACTAACCTGTACTATTACCTTACCTCAAAATCTGACCACCTGCAACCACACTGCTTTCTAGATACAACTCACAAGCCTTCCCTTCCCAACAAGAGACTTAACTTATGTCCATCCTTTCTTAAAAGTGGCAAGCTGGGTCAAAGAGCACGGTTAACTCTATACAAAGCCTAAAGATTGTCTATTTCTTCTCTACCGACTGTGTCTGTAAATAACATAAAATAATCTTCTGCTATCATAAGCTACTTTGCTTCTCCCTCCAACTGATCACACACTCACAATAAAGAAGGGAGTAGGTGGAAGCGGAGAACACCAAGATACCTGCAGGAGACTGCACCACTGAATTTCACAGGTATCCTACCACAGAAGTTCACACCATAAACCCAGGGAACCAGAACAGATCAATTAAAGAAGCTGAGGCCAACAAGAAGAGCATCACAAACAACGGGAAGACAAAGAAACAATCCCCAAGTGAAAGAAAAGGAGAAAGCCTCAGAAAGAATGTTAGATGAAATAGAGGCAAGTCAACTATCAGATACGGAATTCAAAGCACTGGTTATCAGGAAATTCAAAGAGCTTACAATGAGCTATCAGAAACTACAGGGGAGCTACAATGAACTCTCTGCAAACTATACCAACATGAAAAAGGAAATAGAAACCATCAGTAAAGGCCAAGAGGAAATGAAGAATATAATTTCTGAACTGAAGAACACAGTAGAAGTTATGAAGGGTAGAATTGATGATGCGGAAGATCGCATAAGTGAGATCGAAGACAGGATAGAAAGAATCTCCCAGATGGACCAAGTAAAGGAAAAGAGAATCAGAAAACATGAGGAGAATTTAAGAGAAATGCAAGGCAATATGAAACGTAATAATATCTGAATAATAGGAATACCAGAAGGAGAGGAAGAAGAACAAGGGATAGAAAACCTACTTGAAAGAGTAATAACGGAAAATTTTCCTAAGTTGAGGAGAGATAAAGTCACACGAATCCAGGAATCACAGAAAGTCCCAATCAGGTGGAACCCAAAGAGGCCTACTGCAAGACACATCATCATTAAAATGGCAAACCTCCAAGACAAAGAGAAAACCCTAAAGGCAGCAAGGGAGAAAAAGGAAGTAACATACAAGGGGGTCCAATAAGGTTGGCTACTGACTTCTCAGTGGAAACATTCCAAGCAAGAAGAGAATGGCAAGAAATATTCCAAGTAATGAGA
Organism: Sturnira hondurensis; assembly: GCF_014824575.4. Classification (NCBI taxonomy): domain Eukaryota; kingdom Metazoa; phylum Chordata; class Mammalia; order Chiroptera; family Phyllostomidae; genus Sturnira; species Sturnira hondurensis. The sequence goes on along the minus strand of NW_028080428.1, from coordinate 1,430 downwards.
AACAGAGGCCTACAACCAAGGCTAACGTACCCAGCAAGGCTCTCAATCAACATAGAAGGACAAATAAAGAGCTTCCATGACAAAAGAAGTCTAAAAGAATATGCCTCCACCAAACCAGCTCTACAGGAATTACTAAAAGGGCTGCTTTAGGGAAAGGAAGGGAAAGAGAGAGACAGAGAGGAGCAGAGGTACATAAATGGCAATGAATAAGTACCTTTCAATAATAACCTTAAACATAAATGGATTAAATGCACCAATTAAAAGACATAGAATAGCTGAATGGATAAGAAAGCATGACCCACACATATGCTGCTTACAAGAGACCCAGCTCAGGTCAAAAGACCACCACAGACTAAAAGTGGAAGGATGGAAACAAATTTTCCAAGCAAATGGACAAGAAAAAAAGCCGGGGTAGAAATTCTCAGCCAAATTCTCAGTCTATATCAGCCAAAACAGACTTCAAAAACAGGGCCATAAAGAGAGACCCAGAAGGACACTTCATATTACTCAAGGGAAGAATCCACCAAGAAGACATGAACATCGTAAATATATATGCACCCAACACAGGAGCATCCAAATTTATAAAGAAAATTCTGGAGGACCTCAAGAAAGATATTGACAGCAACACAATTATAGTAGGGGATTTTAACACCCCACTGTCAAAAATGGACAGATCTTCCAAACAAAATATCAGCAAAGATATTGCAGCATTAAACGACACTCGAGATGAAATGGACCTAATTGATATAGATAGAGCCCTCCATCCCAAAGAAGCTAAATACACATGCTTTTCAAATGCACATGGAACATTTTCAAAGATAGACCACATGATAGGACACAAAACAAGACTCAACAAATTTAGGAAAATAGAAATCATATCAAGCATTTTCTCTGATCACAAGGAACTGAAATTGGAAACTAACCCCAGAGGAAAAAACCCCAAACACCCAAAATCATGGAGACTGAATGGTATGCTATTAAACAATGAATGGGTCAAGATTGAAATTAGGGAAGAAATAAAAAAGTTCCTGGAAACAAATGAAAATGACCTCACAACAACCCAAAATTTATGGGATACAGTGAAGGCAGTCCTGAGAGGGAAGTTCATAGTAATACAGGCTTACCTAAAGAAAATAGAAACATTTCAAACAAACAACCTAACTTGACGCCTCCAAGAAATTGAGGAACAACAACAAAGACAGCCTAGAGCAAGTAGAAGGAAGGAAATAACCAAGATCAGAGCAGAATTAAATGACATAGAGACTAAAAGCACAATTCTAAGGATCAATGAATCCAGGAGTTGGTTTTTTGAAAAGATAAACAAAATAGACAAACCTTTAAGTGGGCTCATTAAGAAAAAGAGAGAGAGGACCCAAATAAACACAATCAGAAATGAAAGAGGAGAGATTACAACTGATACCACAGAAATA
>NW_028080427.1:0-728 GCF_014824575.4 Sturnira hondurensis | reverse complement strand
AGCATTAGTATTCTCTGGGCCTATGTTTGCATTCCCTGCCCCCCAAATTATCCAGTGCCTGTATGGCTGTTTTTAAGTATCTTAATTTACTAAAAAGTTTCACCCCTGCTTTTTCATGATACCGTAGATGTTCTGTTGTGTTTCTCTACCTATCTATAATCTTTTGCCCTCAGATTTTGCATGGCTACAGATTACCTGCAGTTTTCATGCATCATGGAAACTGCCACTGCCTCCCAGCAGCTTCCAACCTTAGATAAGGAAGTATGCTGCCATTTCTGTCTGATCTCCAAGCCAGGCAATGCACAAACCCTGGGTAGCCCACAGATTGGCCAGAAAATGCAAACGAATTCCAGTAGTATTCTTTCATGTGAGAGAAGGAATGAGGGATTGGGCCACCTCCTCCTAACCCTGCTGTCCAGTGCCAGGAATAGAGTGGGAGCATTGAAAAATACTGTAAATTTTTCCACCTTTTTGTGTGTGTTTTTTTCTTGATTGGACAATTCCTTGGTTGCTGCAGATCCTTAACTGGTTCGAATAAAACTATGTTACTCAATCTTTTGTTATTTGCTTGATGTTTCTGTGAGGGACTTGAGGGTCTACAACTTCCTAATTTGCCATCTTGCTGATATCAGATCTTTTTTTTTTTTTTTTTGTCATTTTCATGGTGGTTTTGAAACCTAAACAGATTCAGAGTTGCAGATGTTCAGCTAAACCTCTAAGTCATGATA
>NW_028080426.1:0-1158 GCF_014824575.4 Sturnira hondurensis | reverse complement strand
CTCTCTCTCTCCCCTTCCCTAGATAAATAAAAATAAAGTAAAATGGCCTATTCTAAAAAAAGAAGAACCTGGAAACTAACACTGTTTCACGTCATCCTTCCATTTAAAAGGAGGAAGGATGCCTTTAAAGTCGTTGGTGCGCCCTCTGGTGGTGCAGGACCTAATGCCCCCTTGGTCCTGCCCCCCCTCCCCCCACCACACCCCCACCAACCAACTGAGGGATCAGCCATGCCCGAATCCGATGCGAGTTCAGCCGCTGCTCCACTAACTTGTCACAGGGGGGCACAGGGGCCTCAGTCAGCGTCAGGCCCCCTGCCCTGGCCCCTGTTCTCTCCGCAAACCCAACCAGACATTCCAGCTGCTCCCCTGTGCAAACCATCGTCCTGTCGCTGTCCTCCAGCCAGACCCCTCCTGCCTGCCGCCCAAGTGCGCACGGGCACGCAGCAGAGCTCCTGCCTGCAGGCCACCCAGGCCCCACAGCGGTCTGGCAGCCGCCTGCCACCAGGGGCGCCCACACTGAGCACGAAGGGCAGGAACACCAGCCCCACCCAGAGAGTCGTCCAGCACCCACGGCCCGCAGCTGAGCGTGTGGGTGAGTCAGGACAGCACCCACCCGGTGGTCCCCAGAACAAAAAACACCCAGTTTATGTAAAGTGCCAGTGAAGCAACAATGGGGGGAATAACCGTACCATGAAATGTCGGGAAGTGCCACACTCGTCATAGACAACTCCTCAATGGAAAGACCCGGCGGCCCAAGCTTCTCCGCCCGGGGACACCAGCAAACGTACGCACACGACAGCTTTCCAAAGACAGCGACCGGTGGGCAGCCCGGCGCACGGCTCAGCTGCCGGCTGGAAAGGGACGTCCCACAGGGTCCACAGACACCGTGAAACGTTTCCGAGATCAGGCACTTCAACAAACTGTTCGGTGGCAACTTAACTCTGAGGAAACCAGCTGACCAGTTTGTAACTGCAGGTCCTTCTTCTATCTGGAATTGCGGTGCCGGGCCAGGGCGCGCAGGGTTAATTTAGGAGAGGCGAGGTGCCTGCGTAATACATCCTAACGAGCGTCAGGAGGTACAGAAATGGCAGCTTCGGGAGAACCCATGCAAAGAAGCGTCCCTGTTCACCATCACATGAACTTAGTTAGCACAGCTCT
>NW_028080425.1:0-627 GCF_014824575.4 Sturnira hondurensis | reverse complement strand
ATACTGTTTTCCATAGTGGTTGTACCAGTCTGCAATCCCACCAACAGTGAATGAGGGTCCCCTTTTCCCCACAACCTCTCCAGCACTTGCTGTTTGTTTCTTTGTTTATGACAGCCATTCTGGCTGGTGTAAAGTGGTATCTCATTGTGGTTTTAATTTGCATCTCTCTGATAGCTAGCGGTATCGAGCATCTTTCATGTGTCTCTGGATCCTCTGTATGTCCTCCTTGGAGAAATGTCTGTTGAAGTCCTTTGCCCATTTTTTAATTGGGTTAGTTGTCTTCTTAGAGTGAAGTCATGTGAGTTCTTTGTATATTTTGGAGATTAAACCTTTGTCTGAGGTGTCATTGGCAGATATGTTTTCCCAAACAGTTGCTTCTCTTTTAATCTTGATACTGTTTTCCTTAGCCATGCAGAAGCTTTTAATTTTGATGATATCCCATTTGTTTATTCTTTCCTTTATATCCCTTGCTCTAGGGGACGTATCAGTAAAAATGTTGCTGCGTGGAATATCTGATATTTTCCTGCCAATGTTCTCCTCTAGGACCTTAATGGTTTCACGGCTTATATTTAAGTCTTTCATCCACCTTGAATTTATTTTGGTGTATGGTGTAAGTTGGTGATTGAG
>NW_028080424.1:0-943 GCF_014824575.4 Sturnira hondurensis | reverse complement strand
TAAAATTGGAAAGGAACAAAGCAGTAGGTAGAGATACCAGTGAATACAGTCTCAAAATATTAAAAATGATTTTCTGGTTTATAAATTACCTCATTTTTTAAAATTGCAGGCTTATAGGAAGTCTAAAGACATTTGTGAAATCTGAACAAATAATTTATTTGAATAAGAACTGTTCATTGTATTAATCACATTCAGTTCCCCCTTTTTAAATACAGACCAATATTTAGCTCTCTATCTCATTTTAAGAAGATACAATATAGCTCTGGCTGGCGTAGCTCAGTGGATTGAGCACGGGCCTGTGAACCAAAGGATCGATTCCCAGTCAGGGCACATGCCTGGGTTGCAGACCAGTTCCCAGCAGGGGATGCATGAGAGGGGATGCTCCAACCACACATCGATATTTCTCTCCCTCTCTCCTTCCCTTCCCCTCTAAAGATAAATAAATAAAATCTGAAAAAAAGAAGATACACTATAATAAAACATCAAATCTCAGTTAACTAGATACCATTATATACCTCATTTAATTAAAAAAATAACCAATTGGCTTTTAGTTTTTTTACTTTTTAAAATATTTATTGTTTATACTATTACAGTTGTTCCATTTTCCTCCCTTCCCTCCCTCAGCCAGCCCACCCCCACTTCAGTCCCCTCACCATCGTCCATGTCCATGGGTCCTTCATATGTGTTCTCTGACTAATCCCTCCCCTCCCCTTTTTAAAGAAACATACTAAGTGGCTTTTTGTAATTTAAAGACTATTTATTTTTAGAGAGAGAGGAAGGAAGAGAGAAGGAGAAACATTGATGTGTGAGAGAAACATAGACTGGTTGCCTCTCCCATGCCCCAACTGAGGACCTAGCCTGTAACCCAGGCATGTGCCCTAGCTGGGAATTGAACCGGTGATCCTCCAGTTCACTGGCTGGTGCTCAATCCACTGAGTCACAC
>NW_028080423.1:0-727 GCF_014824575.4 Sturnira hondurensis | reverse complement strand
CAACAATAAATTAAAAATTATTTATTCCCCCTCTCCCAAAATGGGTCATTATAGCTATTTAGCATAAGCGTAGTTGGATCATAAATGTTATTATCTGATTTTTGTATATAATAAAATGGCGACCACCGGTGACATCAATTTAGTTTGGCCGGACACAGCGAAATTGCCAAAGACAGGTTTTAATGGGTGGGGTTTGTGACCTGCATAAACAGTTGCATTTCTACTTCGGTGACTGTGTGTGTTACCCTCACAATGGCAGGGCCCAGTCTGTGGGAAACCCCCAGCAAGGCAACCTGAGGCTAATTTATCACCGTGCATGCGGTTACCAAAGGGATGGTCTGATTAACGGTCGTGGGGAAGAAAAATAAAGACATAACATGATAAATTATAGCCGATAGTCTCTTAGGAAGAATTCAAATCAGAAATACTTCCCTCCCTCAAAAAGCTGTGGAAGTTTTTAAAACCTGTTTCATTTTCAATTTTGTGACGAGCTCCACCAGCGGGTCCACGAGTGTGCAGCAGGACCTCACTGTCAGGGCGGACGTGGTGGGCTGGGGTCTGGCTGCCTCCCAGAGAACAGGCTGAGAGGGTGCTGGCAAGCGGCTTTGGAAGTCAAGTGAGCGGACTTGTTGCTGTGTTTGGCTTGACCTTCAGTCCTAGAGTTCGTTGGGACAAAGGGTACATAAATACTCTTTTGGCCTAGTGGGAGCCACTTGGGGTGTGAGAG
>NW_028080422.1:0-530 GCF_014824575.4 Sturnira hondurensis | reverse complement strand
TGGCCCTTGTGCAGGTCACGTTCTAGAAGCAGTGGTGTCCAACCTGCAGCCCACAGGTCTCATACAGCCCAGGATGGTTCTGAATGAAGCCCAATACAAAATTGTAAATTTACTTAAAACATTATGAGATTTTTGTGTGTGTGATTACATATCAAAATGTATTTAATGTGTGGCCCAAGACAATTCCTCTTCCAGTGTGGCCCAGAGATGCCAAAAGGTTGGACACTCCTGTTAGAGGAAACAAAGGAAATAAAATTATCCAGCTTGCAGGAGGGTCATGAGAGAAGTAAGGGTCATGGGATGCAAGGGTTGGCCATCTCTGGCCCGTGGGCCCCATCCTGCCCTCGGCCTCTCTTTGTATGCCAGCAAGCCAAGAACCCATTTACATTTTTAAAGGAAAAAAATCAAAAAAGAAAAAGAGTATGCAAGAGAGGCCCTACAGCCCCCAAAGCCAACAAGGTTTGCTATCTGGCCCTGTAAAGAAAGTGCACAACCCTGCCGAGAGTTAGTGGGGAGGCGCACTCTCTAAA
>NW_028080421.1:0-2020 GCF_014824575.4 Sturnira hondurensis | reverse complement strand
CAAAGGGTTGTGTTTTTTTTAGTTTTTAAATATATTTTAAGATTTTTAAAAATTTTACAGATGTTATTTATTTATTTATTTACAGAGGGAGGGGAAGGGAGGAAGAGAGAGAGGGAAGGGAATAGCGATGTGCGAGGGAAGCATCAGTCCGTTGCCTCCCGCACGCCCCCAGCTGGGGACCTGGCCAGCACAGGCTGGTGCCCCCTGGCCACGGATCAAACTGGCAACACTTTGCTTTGCGGGACTGAGCCACACCAGTCAGGGAGGTTTTTACAAGTTTTACGGTAAAATTAAATGTATAGTCACCACGCATTCTTCCCAAATGCCCAATGTTGTGGCAGTGGCTGGAAAACTTTTCAAAAGAATAAAAAAGAATTCAACTCGCTGGAGGAAATACTGGAAGCAACCGCTCTTTGAGTGCATCGTGGGGGGCCCTCATCCAGCTTCTGCGGCGGGTGGGAGAGAGGCTTTGGGGAGGAGGCTGTCAGGGGCTCAGGGGGCCCCCGCTGAGCTAGCAGACGCAGCCGGCTGGGTCTGGAAGGACTGGGCGGTACACTCCAGAGTCCAGGACCTAGGGAAGGGTGGTGGCTGGAGACTGCAGGAGCCAGGAACGCAGGGAGGGGCGAGCGTGTTGAGGGAGTCTCCTGCACTGGGTGGTGTCCTCTGAGCGCCCCGGCCCCCTCCCCCTCCCCCATGGTCCTCACAGGGAACAAGGCTGTCTGTCACGGCGCAGAGTGGTTCCAACAGAAGAGTCGCCACGCTCGCCGGCCAAGCGCCAGGACTGGGGCGAAACGTGAAAAGCTGTCTGAGGACTGCAGGGTGGTCTACATGCCAACATTCTAGTAAAAACACATGTATTTGGCCTTAAAAAGGAAGGAGATTCTGATACAGGCTACGACCTGTTGATAGAAGAAGCCTGAAACCGTGCTGAGTGAAGCCGCCAGACACAACAGACAGATACTTCGTGATTCTGCATTCGCAGGGACAGAAAGCAGAGCAGCGGTCCCAGAGCCAGGGGTGGGGGGGATGGGCAAAGGGAAGTTAGTGTCTGGTGGGGACACGTTTGGGAAGTGGGACAGTGTGGAGGTGGCCGGTGATGGAGGGCACACAGCCATGTGAGTGTATGGACTGCCACTGAACTGGACACTTGGAAGTGGCTGGATGACCAAGTTCTAACAGTGAAAACCCACACGTAAGCCTGTACTCGTTCAGTATCGGGGAACACCTATGACCAGGGTCACGTGGTAAGACACGGGACACAGTGAGACCCGAGTTTCAGGTTGCTCTCTGTCTGAAGTGGGACCTGTTCAGAGCTAAAATCCCTCGTTGCGTATCTGAAATCCGAGTTTCACGGGCAATGCTATAGTTTTATTTGCCAAATACAGCAAGGAGGCCTAGCCTGCATCAGACACTGCGCTAGGGGCTGACATAGAAAGAGGCATAAAAAGAACTCCGGCCTTTCAGGGGGTTTCTTCAGCTGTGGTCATTCTTAGACATCTCAGCAATATGAATTTTATATGTATATACATACATACATGCACATAAGTCACCAGATATGAGTAATGTCACTTCAAAAGAAGACTGAGTTAATTCATAAAAAAAAGAAAGAAGACTGAGTTATAAATGATTAAGAAAAAGAAACCCTAATGCTTGTAATAAGAGAATAGGGAAATACGTACAAACTCATGCCCAATTTTATAGTGTTTGTATGTAGTATTGCCATGGGGTCACTACGGTGTCATTTTTTTCTTCTTATTTGAAAGGACACAATTGAAGGAAAAGCTTTTTAACCTTAATTCTCCCTAAGAAAAATTCATATTTGACCCTGTAGTGGTGATGCTTTACTGTCTGTTAGTATCTTACAATGTATATTTTAATATATTTGTGTATTTCTTTTAAAAATATTTTATCTATTTATTTTTAGATAGAGGAGAAGGGAGGGAGAAAGAGTGGGAGAGAAACATCTATGTGTGGTTGCCTCTCATGTGTCCCCCACTGGGGACCTGGCCTGCAACCCAGG
>NW_028080420.1:0-1447 GCF_014824575.4 Sturnira hondurensis | reverse complement strand
GTGGCACACACATCAGTCTTACTAGCAAAGACTTTAAAACAACTGCCAGATATGTTCAAAATAACTAAAGGAAAACATTAACAAAGAGCTAAAGGAGATGAGGAAAACCATATAGAAACAAAATAAAAATATTAACAAAGAGATAGAAATTATTAAACAAAAAATTCTGGAGCTAAAAATTATAATAATGAAATTGAAGCATTCAGTATAAGGGCTCAACAGCAGAGTTGAACAAATAGAAGAAAAATCATCACACTTAAAGAGAGGTCATTTGAAATTAATGAATTTGAGGAGCAAAAAAAAGAAAGAATAAAGAAAACTGAGCAAAGCCCAAGGGACTGTTAGGACAACATCAGCCAGACCAATATACACACACAGGAGTCTCAAGAGAAGAGAATAAGATAAAAGGGCAATTATTATTTGGAAAAAAATAATGGTGACTGAAAACTTAACAAAATTTGAGGAAATATATGGATATAAAGACCCAAGAAATTCAAGAGCTGTAGAATAAATATAAAGAAATCTACACTGAGATACATTATAATTAAACCTATCAAAAACAAAGACAAAGAGTGAATCTTGAAAGAAGAAAGAGAAAAGCAACTCACCAAATATAAGGGGTTATCAATAAGACTATCAACAGATTTCTCAGCAGAAGACTTGCAGGCCAGAAAGCAGTGGAATTTAAAGTGCTGAAAGAATGAAACAATTGTCAACTGATAACTCTTTATCTGGAAGAAGCTGCCCTTCAAAAATGAAGTGGAAATTGAAGACATTCCTGCACAAAATCTGGGGGAGTTTATTGCCACTAGATCTGCTTTACAAGAAATGCTGAAGTGAGTCCCACTAGAGTTGTACATGCTCATATTAAAAAAGAAAAATCTCAAATTAACAAAATGACTTTACATTCCAAAGAAACTAGAGAAAGAATAGTAAACTAAATCCAAGGCTGGCATAAAAAATAAACATTAGAGCAAAGATAACACAGAGAATGAAAAAACATGCTAACTAGTAACTCAAAACCACATGAAAATAGGACTTCCGCCAAGATGGAGGCATAGGTAGAAACACTGTGCCTTGTCCCACAACCAAGTTTGAATATAACAAAGGTTTACTAGACAAAGACACAGCCAAAGAACAGAAAATTGAACTATACGGAAGTCCGACAGCAACGAACTGTTCAACCAGGACTGGTAAGAGGGGCGGAGCCAGCAGTGGAGCAGGGTTGGATAGGAAAGGTCCCCGGACCCAGGCACGCAGGAAGCGCGGACCCAGTCGGGGTGCCAGGCTGACTGACCTGGGTCGCACATTCTTCCACAGTGAGACAGACCGCGCAGGCCCCAGCGGGCAAACCCAGTGGTGGAGGGATGATGGCGGTCGCACATTCACGCGCAGTGAGACGGAACACACGGGCCCTGGTGACAGTGGCAGCTGCGGCAGGAGGCGG